>NC_053429.1:58575118-58875118 GCF_007990345.1 Gossypium hirsutum | reverse complement strand
TCGCAACGTTTTATACTCGAAGAATATGTCATTTACACATTCATGGCAACAATTTAAACTTTAGATACATAACCACAAGAAGCTAATTGCACATGTATATTATCAAGGTACTTTAAGTAAGTTTTGTTAACACATTATTTACATATGTACTTACCTCGATACAAAATGACGAAGACGAGCTTAATCCTCGTAAACTTTATTCTTACCCCGATGAAGACTCGAATCACGTTTCTCTTGATCTAAATTAATAAAATTCATTTATTTCATCAACACATCGATTTATACACTCAAATTTCATAATTGGGCAAAATGATTATTTTGCCCTTAGACTTTCACAAAATGACCATTTTACCCCTATGTTCGAAAATCGATTTTTATCGGACTTCTTCATATCATAAGCCTAGCCGAACCCTTTTTCCTCTTATAGAAATGCAAAATTTCCACTATTTCACATATTTATCATCTATTTTACAACTTATACAAAATAGTCCCTAATAGGGTTTTCATGAGAAATCCCTTCACAAAAGTTATTTATTACCCATCTAAGACTCATATTCTTCCATAAAATTTCAGTTATCAACACACATGCTTTCATGGTAAAACCCTAGACTCTTGTCTATCTTGCAAAATAGTCCCCTCATTTGAAAGCTCATGCTTCAAGGGGCCCAAAAATGTAAAAATCATTAAGAGAACTCATGAGAATCACTTACTTGCAAAGGCTTAGAGTTGCTGAAATTTTGAAGCTCAAAAACCCGTCTAATGGCTGAAAATTTCGGTGGTAGGAGAAGAGAATGAAAGGATGAAGTCATATTGTCTTATTTTATTCAATTAAGTCACCAAACCACCTAAACTTTTGACTTTTTTCACCAAATTGTTCCCTATGGCTGACCAAGCTCTTAGGAAAGGGTCTAATTGCCCTTTAAAAACCCCAAAATTAAGGTTCATAGCAATTTAACACCTTTAGCTAACAATTTAAGACTTTTGTACTTTATGCGATTTAGTCCGTTTTTGCAATTAAGCAAGCAATCGCTAAAATTAATTCACCAAAATTTTCATGTACTTATCTAATCATGCTACAATACATAAAATAATATAAAAATAATAATAATTTCCTCGACCTCGGGTTAGTGGTTCCAAAACCACTGTTTCGACTAGCCCCAAAGTCGGGCTGTTACATCCAATGCTCGAATGGAAGATGAATTTCCTTGAACAATAGCTTCTATGCGAGTAATATGCTTCTGCATTAATGCCTCAAGAGCAGTTAATGCGTCAGAAGTAGAAGCTTGGTATATTGTTATTGTCACTGTCCTTGATCATTCAGATTCATCATTTGTGACTGCATTTGAGTTTGATGTGATTGTATTTGACCTTGTTGTGGATACAACTGAGGATGCTGATTGTAGTTCTTTTGTTGATTGTAATTCCCTTATTGTGGATTATAATTGCCCTGAGTAGATATATTCACATATCTAAATGTCGCAGCATTTTGTCCAACATTTTGAGTTCCCCAAAACTATTGGTAGTGTGTAGAGTTGTTGTAAGAATTTCCATGAGAATTGTTGCAAATATTACTGACATAACATGCATTTTCTGCATGTTTTGGACAATATTCATAACTATGATTGTCACCATAAATTTCACAGCATAAGACAGGAACATCCAATTGTTGAGCCACTTATATAGGCGCAACATCACTCGTCCCTTGCATATTTTAGAGATGGGATATTGATAATCATTCTGAGCAATTCTCCTAAAGAATTCTCACAGCTTCATTATAAGTACATTCCAAAAGAGGTCCATTAGCTGATGCGTCAACAAGATTCCTTAAATGAGAATTCAGACCATTATAGAAAATCTCATTTTGTGTTTCTGGTTGAATGTCGTGCATAGGACAACCTCGAAGCAAAGACATATAATGTTCCTATGTGGTGTAAAGATTTTCATCATCCAACTGATGATAAGTGGTAATATCATTTTAAAGACGAGCATTCATGGTCGGTGGGTTACAGCGCAAAACAAACTGCGTGGCTAGAGCATTCCAAAAAGTAATTGATCCATAGGTAACCCAATAAACTAAGAGCGAACTCTTCCCTACAAGAAATAAGGAAATCTCTGCATCCTTAAGGTATCATCAGGAACGCCTTGTTGGCTAAAGGAAGCACATGTAACACCCCTTTCCCGTACCCAAGATCGGGACAAGGTATGAAGCATTACCATACATAAACGGGACAGTTCTAGAAAATACAGGCTATAAAACTTCATTTCAATTTAAATCGATCAAATAAAATCATATTGTCCCCATTATGGACCTACGAGGTCCAAATCATACATTAAAAGTGATCCAGGACAAAATCGAGAACTTAAGAAAATTTTACAAAAATTTCTAGGATTAAGCCTCAGACGCCCGTGTGGAGGCAATGCACACACCCGTGTGCTTGGGAACACGCCCGTGTCCCTTACCTGTGTTGAATTATAGGGAATTTATTCTGTTTATGACGTCATCATTCATCTAGGGGCACACGGCCAAGGCACACGCCCGTGTGCTAGGCTGTTTCCTCCACACGATTGAGACACACGGTTGTGTCTCTACCCGTGTGTTTACAACCATGCAAATTGACCTAGAAATTCTAGGAGCAGGGGACACACGGCTGAGTGACACGCCCAAGGGGATGGCTATGTGTCACACACAGCCTAGACACATACCCGTGTGTCTACCTGTGTGGACCATTTTAAAGGCTATTTTTCCAAGCCTTTGGTCACCCTCAAACATCCATTCACACTCACATGCTCCCTAAACAACTAACATGACATAAGTGTGCCCTTAAAACCTTCTTGGCCAAGGTCATACATGTTACTACATGTCTCATTTTATCCTATGATAATATTACCCCCTTTGTATTAGGGTTACCATTTCAACAATCACATATTTGTACGAGGCACATTTTATAACTCATGCCCATTATGACCTAAACCATTTCCAAGTGATATGGACACTTTTCACATATCTATTCATGGTATAACATAATAGGCATTCACATGAAACATTCAAGCATAACCATGCATATTTAGTAGGTTTACAACTTACATCAAAATGAGCCATATCTCATGCCATTTACAAAATGAGTAAGCATATCATATAACCCTTACATTGGCTAGCCAAATGACACATATAACAAAATAACCAAAAATCCTATACATACCATTATAACAAAATAAAAGTTTCTATATCCCAAAGCAAGACAAGTAGATAGTGTGATGATTTCTCCAATTATCTTCCAACCTTCACGAGTCCGCGAGCTCTGTAAAATAAGGAAAAATAGAGGGGGTAAGCATTAACATGCTTAGTAAGTTCGGATAACGAAAAAGTAAACTCACTGATTATTTAGCATATAACCATAATACATATTCATGCCAACATGCATAGTATAATTTCTCTATCACATGTACTCAATCATCAAGTTAGTCTCATATCGATACATTATAACATTAGTCTTAAATGAGCTCATCAATTCAAGCATTTCCATTCTCATTCTCATTCTAGTCCCGTTGAATTTCTCGAAATCTTGATGGATATCCCATTTACCATCAAATTGTGCAAGTGACCATTTTAAGTATGCGCTTCGGTGAACCTCGCTCTTACGGCGGGATTACTAGTCCAGGCTAAATCCTCCATAACGTAGGCTTATAGAGCAATGTCGGGATTACTAATCCAGGCTAAATCCCTTATATCGACATGTGCTCTAATGAGCTCGGATTTGAATCACCAGTTCAGGCTAAATTCAGATCCTAATTGGATTACCCGTCTGGGCTAAATCCATTTCGGCACACTTATTCTTCGAGAGGCTCGATCACTAAAGGAACACCCGTCGGGCTAGATCTTTTTTACCATCAATTCGTTTAGAGAATCCATCGGATATCCTTTTATTCAGCCGGGGCATTTATCAACGTAATATTTATCATGCATTGTTTCACAACAATTATCAATACTATAATGCATACATGAATATACATTTTTAATGTAATTTAAATAGTTTACATTCGAGTTACGCGAACTTACCTGGTAATTGTTTCGGGTTCGTATTTCAGTTATTTCGAAACTTTTCGTTTTCCACGGTCAACCTCCGAAATTCGTTCTTCGGGGTCTATATCAGTAAAAATAAATTATTAATACCTCACATTGCTCATTTCTAGCCTAAAACTCATCCTAGCGCAACTTAACCATTTTGCCCCTAACCTTTCACACTTATACAAATTAGTCCCTAGGCTCGTATAATGAAATAAATGAAATTTCTTGAATACCCAAGCCTAGCCAAATATTTTTCATGCTTTTTCCAGCCCATATTTTCTTCTATTTCACATTTCTACCCCACATTTTATGCCTTTTACAATTAGGCCACTTTTAAGTGTTTTCATGAAAAATCACTTAACAAAATATATTTATCTAACATCTAACTTTCATACCCTCCACAAATCATCAAAGAACAACCATCTCATGCATGGGTCAAATTTCTAACATGAACCCTAGCTTGAAATAGGGGTAGAAATGGATAGGGCATGTTACGAGGATTTTAAAAATACGAATAACATTAAAAATAGGGCTAGGGAACACTTACTATTGAGCTTGAAAATGTTGAAAACCTTAGCTATGGAGAACATGCAAATTTCGGCAGCATGAAAAAAAAGAATGATTGATTTTTGCTTTCATTTTCATTTTTATTTCTTTTATTACAAAATGACCAAAATGCCTTTCCTTACTAACTTTTCAAAATTTTCCATGCATGCTCATTTTTATCCAAAAACTTAGAAATTGGGCAAATTACTCTTTGAGACCTCTTAATTAACAATCCAAAGCAATTTCATACAAATTGCTTCTAGACCCAAGTTTTGTAATTTATTCAATTTGGTCCCTAATTTCCAATTTGACGCCTTATACTTAGAATATCTCCATGAAACTTTAACACATGCTTATTCTCATACCTTAGGCCTCATAATAAGCATAAAATAAATATTTTAACATCGAATTTCTGGTTTCGAGACCACTATTCTGACTAGGCCCAATTTTAGGATTTTACATTTTTCCCCCTTAGGGACTTTCGTCCTCGAAAGTCTTACCAGTAAACAGGTTCGGATATTGACTTCTCATGGTTCCACTCTGTGTCTATGCCATAAAACTTACACCAAGACTATATTATTGTTCCTCATCTATTTGACTTTCGAGCCAAAATGTTAACCGGTTCTTCACCGTAGGTCATGTCCGGTCTAACCTCAACCTCCGTCGGTGAAATCACATGAGAGGGGTCCAATCTATATCTACGCAACATAGACATATGGAATACATCATGAATCCTTTCTAATTCGAATGGCAGTGCTAAGCGGTAGGCTAACGGTCCAACTTTCTCAGTAATCTCGTATGGTCCATTAAACCTTGGACTCAGTTTGTCTTTTCAACCAAATCTCAAGACCTTTTTCCATGGAGATACTTTCAAGAACACTTTATCTCCAACTTGAAATTCAATCTCTTTTTTTTTCAAATCAGCATATGACTTCTACCTATCCGATGCCGCTTTCAAACAATCACATATCACTTTAACCTTTTCTTTAGTTTCTTTGATCAAATCAACTCCATGAATCTAGTGCTCTTTGAGTTCTGTCTAGTACAATGGTGTCCGACACTTTCGGCCATGCAATGCCTCAAAAGGTGCCATTTTTAAACTCGTCTGGAAACTGTTTTTGTAAGCGAATTCTACCAATAGCAAATCTTTTTCCCAACTACCCTGAAATTCAAGAGCACATCACTGTAACATGTCCTCGAGAGTCTGAATCATCCGCTCTGACTGGCCATCAGTCTGTAGGTGGAATGTCGTACTAAAACTCAACTTTGTACCCAAGGCTTCTTGTAGTTTCTTCCAGAATCTTGAAGTGAATCTTGGGTCTCTGTCTGAAATGATCGATAACGGTACCCCATGTAATCTCACAATCTTGGATATGTATAAATTGGGCAATCTATTAAGAGAGTAAACTGCCCGTACCGGAATGAAGTGAGCCGATTTTGTTAGTCTATTAAGTATAACCCAAACAACATCTCTCTTTTTCGATGTCAACGGCAATCCAGTCACAAAATCCATGGTATTTCTATCCTATTTCCATTTTGGGACCATCACAGGCTGTAACAAACCCGAAGGTCCTTGGTGTTCAGCTTTAACCTGTTGACATATCAAGCATTTAGATACAAATTCAGAGATATCTCTTTTCATACCATTCCACCAGTACATTATCTTTAAATCATTCTACATCTTGGTGCTTCCCGGATGAATAGACAAATGACTATCATGTGCTTCTTGCAAAATTTTCTGGATAAGTTCATCATCTTTGGGTACGCAAACCCTATCTCTGAACATCAAGCAACCATCGGAGGTAATCTAAAAATTTGATTTAACACCTGACTCACATTGTGCTCTCTTGACTTGCAAGTCACTATCATTACTTAAAGCTGCACAAATTTCTTGGAGAAATCTCGGTCTGGCTCTTAACTCTGCCAAAATCAAACCATCATCGGACAACACCAATCTTGTATTCAAAGCCTTCAATGCAAACAAGTACTTCCTACTCAAAGCATCAGCGACCACATTCGCCTTTCCCTGATGATAATCAATTATCAGCTCATAATCTTTAATCAACTCTAACCATCTTCGTTGTCTCAGATTCAATTCCTTTGGAGTCATCAAGTACTTCAAACTCTTGTGATCTGTGAATACACGACAAGTTTCACCATACAAATGGTGTCTCCAAATCTTCAAGGCAAATACAATGGCAGCTAGCTCTAAATCGTGTGTTGGATAATTTTTCTCATGTGCCTTCAATTGCCTCAAAGCATAGGCTATTACTTTGCCCTCTTGCATAAGCACGCAACCCAATCCAGTCAAGGATGGATCACTGTAAACCAAAAATTCCTTTCCCAGCTCGGGTTGCACTAGAACTGGAGCTTCGGTTAGCAACGTCTTCAATTTCTCGAAACTCTGCTGACACTTCTCTGACCATTCAAACTTAACATCTTTTGTTAGCAACCTCATCAAAGGAGTTGCAATCATCAAAAATCCTTTTACGAAGCATCGATAGTAACCGGCTAAACCCAAAAAGCTTCTAACCTCGGTTACATTCTTCGGTAGCTTCCATTCAACAATAGCAGATATCTTATTTGGGTCAACTCAGATGCCTTCACCCGAAACAATGTGACCCAAGAATCCTACCTCTCGGAGCCAAGACTCGCTCTTGCTAAATTTAGCATAAAGTTGCTTGACTTGTAAAGTCTGTAAAACAGTCCTCAAATGCTTGGCATGTTCGGTCTCATCCTTGGAATAAATTAGGATATCATCAATAAACACAACAACAAATTTGTCTAAGTATGGCTGAAATATCCTATTCATCAAGTCCATAAACACAGCCGGTGCATTTGTCAACCCAAAAGGCATCACAAGAAATTCATAATGGCCATACCTTGTTCTGAAAGTAGTCTTAGGTACATCCGACTCTTTTACTCGTAGCTGGTAGTAGCCGGATCTCAGATCTATCTTAGAAAACACAGTGGCTCCCCTCAATTGATAAAACAAGTCATTAATCCTAGGCAACGGATACTTGTTCTTGATGGTTACCTTGTTAAGTAGTCGGTACTCTATACATAATCTCATCGAACCATCTTTCTTTTTCACGAATAATACGGAAGCACCCCAAGGTGAAAATCTTAGTCTTGCAAAACCTTTATCCGTCAGTTCTTGCAAATGTGCTTTTAACTCTTTCAACTTGGCTGGTGTCATCCTATACGAGGAAATAGAAATAGGTGTTGTTCCTGGCACTAGCTCAATAACAAACTCTACTTCCCTAACAGGAGGCAAACCAGGCAACTCTTCTGAAAACACTTCCAAATATTCACGCACTATTGGTACCGACTCAATCTTCAACTCCGATTCTTTAGTATTTAGTCCAAAAGCAAGGTAAGCTTCATACCCTTTTCTCATATACCTTTGAGCCCTCATTGAGGTAATTACAACTGGTGGTGTATTCAACTCACTTGAATCAACTCGGAAAACTTCGACATCTGAACATTTCAATTCAATATACTTTCTACCACAATTTGCTATCATATCGTGAATGGCCAACCAATCCATGCCAAGTATTACATCAAACTCATCGAAAGGCAAAAGCATAAGGTCAACCGGAAAACAATGACCTTGAATCGTCAAACGACAATTCTTACAAACTTTATCTACTAATACAGACTTGCCTAGAGGGTTCGACACCTTAATCACAAATTTTGTTGGTTCCACAGACATGCTCAAGCTAGACGCTAATTTCATGCAAATGTATAAATGGGTCGATCCTAGGTCAATCACGGCAATAACATGAGTATCATAGATAGAAAATATACCCGTAATGACATCAGGAGCTGATGCTTCCTCTCTAACGCGTATTGTGTAAGTTCTCGCTGGGGCTTGAGCCTCTGATTTTGCAGTAATATCCTTGGCCACAATTCGCTACCACTTGCACTTCCAGAATGTCGTGGAGGTCTACCTCGGGAAACAGGAGCATTCAGCTTCAGAGCTAATTCAAACACTTTATCAGCTCACTCTGGGCAATCTCTAAGGAAGCGGTCAAGAGAACCACAACTATAGCATGTTCCGCTCCTCATTTGGCATTCTCCGAAATGAAACTTGTTGTAACTTTTACATCTCAGCTTTTTATCATCTACACTTTCTACACTAGTCACCATAGGTGAAGAAGACTTCGATCTATGATGCTTAGAACTTCTTGTCCTACCCGAATATCCCACCGATGCAGTGGAGCGTTCTTGTTGACCACTCAATTTCTTCGTGGGGAATGAGTGCGTCTTACTGCTGGATCTTTTACTTAAAACTCGAGCTTCTCTCTTTGCTTGTTCTCTTTCATTATTAAGCTCTTTAGCCTTCTTGGCCCGATCAGCTAATGTAGTGAATTCTCGTATCTCAAGGATCTCGATTAACAACTTAATTTCTTCATTTAGACCTTCCTCGAAGCGCTTACACATTTCTGCCTCTGTTTGAACCCATTCATTCGCATACTAACTTAACCTTACAAATTCTCTATTCTGACACGGTTCTATTTCCTTGTTTGAGTTCCAAGAATTCCTTTCGTTTCTGATCTAAGAACCTCTAACTGATGTACTTCTTTTTAAACTCAACTTGGAAAAATTCTCACGTGATACTCTCTCTCGGTGCCACTGAGGATACAGACTTCCACTAGTGGTATGCAGTGTCCCTCAATAGTGACTCTGCACATTTCAAGCTCTCTTCAGGAGTACACGACAGTTCATCGAGAACCCGCATGGTATTCTCAAGCCAAAATTCAGCACACTCTGGATCGTCATCAATCGTGGCCCTAAATTCTTCGACTCCATATTTCCTAAGTTTATCCATTGAGGCCTTACCAATTCTCATTGGTGCCATACCTTGTGGCACTTCGTGGTATATTGGGGCGATTTCTTATGTAATCTCCAAATCATAAATATTATAAATTAAAAGTGATCCAAGACAAAACCGAGAACTTAAGAAAATTTTATAAAAATTCCTAGGGCTAAGCCTTACACTCCCGTATGGAGGCAATGCACTCGCTCGTGTGCTTGGGAACACGCCTGTGTCCCTTATCTGTGTTGAATTATTGGAATTTATTTTTCATTTCAAACCTACAGGGTTTTTCACACGACTGAGCACATGCCTTTGTGTACCTCACACGGCTTAGACACACCCATGTCATAGCCCGTGTCCAAAAACTCGGACATTCTATTTATGACATCATCATTCATCTAAGGGCACAAGGCCAAGGCACACGCCCATGTGCTAGGCCTTGTCCTCCACACGGTTGAGACACACGGCTGTGTCTCTACCTATGTGTTTACTACCATGCAAACTAACCTAAAAATTCTAAGAACAGGGGACACACGGCTGAGCGACATGCCCAAGGGGCTGGCCGTGTGTCACACTCAGCCTAGACACATGCCCGTATGTTTACCTGTGTGGACCATTTTAAAGGCTATTTTTCCAAGCCTTTGGTCACCCTAAAACATCCATTCACATGGCATAAGTGTGCCCTTAAACCCTTCTTGACCAAGGTTATACATGTTACTACATGTCTTATTTTATCCTATGATAATACTACCCTCTTTGTGTTAGGGTTACCATTTCAACAATCACATATTCTTGTACTTGGCACATTTTATAATTGATGACTATTATGACCTAAACCATTTACAAGTGATATGGCCACTTTTCACATATATATTCATGGTATAACATAATAAGCATTCACATGAAACATTCAAGCATAACTATGCATATTTAGTAGGTTTACAACCTATATCAAAATGAGTCATATCTCATGGCCATATACAAAATGAGTAAGCATATCATATAAGCACTTACACTTGCTAGCCAAATAACACATATAACAAAATAACCAAAAATCCTATACATGCCATTAAAACAAAATAAAAGTTTCTCTATACAAAAGCAAGACAAGTAGATAGTGTGATGATTTCTCCAATTGTCTTCCAACCTTCACGAGTTCGCGAGCTCTGTAAAACAAGGGAAAAGAGAGGGGGTAAGCATTAACATGCTTAGTAAGTTCGGATAATAGGAAAGCAAAACTTACTGGTTATTTAGTATACAACCATAATACATATTCATGCCAACATGCATTGTAACACCCCTAACCCGTAACCGACATCGGATTAGGGTTACGAGGCATTACCAGACAGACGGAACAATTCAAACCAATTTAGAATCATAGATATCATATAACATCATTTCATAAGCAATCATATCCTAAGATGGTCTACGAGACCTAAAATGTACTTTTAAGAGACATTCGGAACTAAACCGAACACACTCATAAAGTTCAGCACTTTTAAAAATTTTCAATTCTATAGAGGTCACACGTCCGTATGACCAGGCCGTGTGCCCCACACGAGCATCAGACCCGCCCATGTGAACCAGCCATGCCAAAACATAGCTTATATACTGACTTATTCCCACGGCTTATATACTGACTTATTCCCACGGCCAACAGACACGCCCGTGTGTCACGGCCGTGTGATTCTTAGCTAGCTATTGACTTAAACCCACGGCCAACAAACACGCCCGTGTGCTAGGGTCGTGTGGCACAATGCAGGCTTGGTTTAAGCCAATTTGCCACCCCTTTATGGGTCATTCCTACAAGCCAAATTAAACAACATTCATACAAAATATTCAGCCAATTTATGCTCAAAACATGCTTCATTACAACTATTTCATCATCATTCAACAACTTATTCAAACCATACCAAAACTTAACACAAACATACCATTTGATAGCCAACTTTCATTGCATAACCTATATTTACAATTCAAAACTTAATACATAAACCTTCTAGCCTATACATGCCATACTTTAAAATATGTACACTTTCAAAAGTACCAAAATGAGATTGATAGTATGGTGACAATCCTCGACTATCCCTGAGCCTTCAGTAGCTACGATAACTGTAAAACAGACAATAAACACACAGAGTAAGCTACAAAGAGCTTCGTAAGCCAAATACAATTGGTCTAACTACTAAAGCATATAAATACAATTTACCCAAATAGATTCATAACCATTTCATAGAATAATTCATAAACTTAACCATGCTCCTTTGTTTGCATATATGTCTTGCTTCATCTCCATACATATTTCACAGAGACAAAGTTTTTCATATTCAGAAACGATACAAACGTACCTGCATAGGTTATACATTTCATATATGATCACGTGATATGTAACAAGTAATAAATATTTATAATGAAGATCAAACCTAAACTAACTATTATCACGACGAAACGGCAAGCGCACCTATCGAACAATAGTATAGTAATGGCAAGACCGGTATATAGTACCCAAGGGAACCAAAAGTACTAGTAATAACTATCTTTTTATTATTTAACCCAGAAATAATGAGGGGTTGTTTATTAAACTGATTAACTAAACTAATTAACTAATTAAAATAAAGTAAAGAGAAAATTTTGGAAAAAGGCTTGAAGAAAAGTAATTGATAAAGACGACGCCCAAGGAGGAATCCACCTAGATTTCACCTGTTATTTGACTCTGAATCAGACAATTTATTCACTTGACTTGATCTGTGTGACTCCCTAACTTATAGTATTATCTCTTCCGAGACTAATAACGTCTAACCCTCAATTGAATTAATCAAAATCTCTTTCTTAATTAAAACCCCTAGGGAAGCAGTAAATCGATCTATGGACTCCCATAATAGGTTTCACCCTAATTCGACAAAATCACGTAACCCTATTTCTAGGCATTCAATCAACTCCGCTTAATTATTCCAAATCTACTCTTAGACAGGGACTTTTGCTCCTCTGCATAAGCACATCAAATCATGAATGAATACCCAGAATATTAACT
This sequence comes from Gossypium hirsutum, assembly GCF_007990345.1. Lineage (NCBI taxonomy): Eukaryota > Viridiplantae > Streptophyta > Magnoliopsida > Malvales > Malvaceae > Gossypium > Gossypium hirsutum. Next base: position 58,862,653 of record NC_053429.1, on the reverse strand, counting down.
CAAGCATTAAAAACACATAATTAAGAACAAATCAAGTATTTATCATACAATTCAGATAATAATAACAAGATCTATCATAGGTTTCAACCCCCTTAGGTATCTAAGGGGTTTAGTTCATAATAAAATAAGAGTACATCTCAAAAGTATGAAAATAACAAAACATAAAGAAAACTCTAAAACCCCTGAAGGAATTCTGAGAGAGATCTTCAGTCTTAGAGTAGCTCCGGCTTTTGGGATGGATCGTCTGGCTTTCTTCAAGTAATTCCCGGCGTGTGGTTCTGTACTCTAGAAAAGTTCTAGAGAGAGGGCCCCCTTTCTAAGTCATACTTAGGGTGTTTATATAGGTTTTGGATTGGATTTCTTCCTCCCTAATTATCATTTTCCGTGTAAAATACAACTCTTTCGAAAAAGGGACACGCCCATGTGCCACAGCCGTGTCACGTGATTGCTAGGCCGTGTTCGATCTGTTAAATTGCACACGGCCGTGTGGGTCAATGGCTAGGCCATGTAATCGTGAAAGCCTTGGTCGACACCCTCGAAAGACACGGGAGTGTGAGATGCCCATGTGGCAAGGCTTAGGCCGTGTCATCTTCTCAATTTGGTCTATTTTGTCCCTTTTTGGCTCGTTTTTGGCTCCTTTTGACTCTTGGTGCTCTCTTGAGTACAAAACATGAAATAACTGGATTAAGAGCACCAAAATCCACAAATCTAGTAATAAGCATCCATAAATATTCTAAGTATTTGGGGTAAAAATATGTATAATTTGGAGTTTATCAATATACTCAATCTCAGATTTCGTACGCTATCATCAGACGGGTCAGAAATGATATAGATGCTCATAAACAAGTACAATGCTGATGTCCCAGACGTGGTCTTACATGTAATTCAATATCGATGCCTCTATCCCAAACATGGTCTTATATGTAAATTTCAATTGAGGCCTGTGTCCCAGACACGATCTTACACGATGCCTCAGACAGATGTCAACTTTTCTTAAAAACATACAAAGCTTTTCAGATACTAGCATATTATCTTACTTTACTCCAAATATATTCATCCGGCACTCAAGGCCATCCAATACAGATTATAGTTTATATGAGCAGAATTTATTTCAATTAACATGTAATAGTAATTTGACTTACCTCGGACGGATTTCGGATAAAACGAGTCGACTATTCAACTATTTTGGACTTCCCCCGATCTAAGTCCCATTTTCTTTGTTCTTGATCTAATACAATACAAGTTCAACCGTTCAATCATTCATTTCATTCAATATAATCCATATACACATATTTAGGGCACTTTGCATTTCAGCCCTTACATTTTCACACTTTGACAATTTAGTCTATTTTTCATAAAATCACTAATATGCAAAATTTCTTTGCAACAAGGGCTAGCCGAATTTTCATGGCTTCTATATAAGCCCAAACAACATGTTTAATTCACAATTTAGTACTTCAAAACCTCATTTTCAAAATTTAACCCAAATATCTCAATTTCATCAAAAACTCAAAGACAAAACTTATGAACCATCTATCAAGCCTTCATAATTCATTCAAAAACATCACAAAACTCATGATATCAACAATGGCATTTCATGAAATCTTTAACAGAAACAGAAATTCAGACATGGGTTTTGAAGAACACGAAGCAACAATCACAGAAATGTAGAAATTATCAAAAACCGAACAAATTTCATACCTCAATTTAGCTACCAAACTGCGGAATGTACAAAACCTTCAAACCCTTCTTTCTTTGGCTGATTTTCGACTAATATACATGATAATAAGCGACCTTTTTGTTTTCATTTTATTATAATAAGCATTATAATCACCTTTTACCATTTTATCATTAATGATATAACATTAAATTCACCAACTACATGACCATTTTTGTCCACCATTAAAACAAATGGTAAATTTGACATGCAAGGACTTTTATTTTCAAAGCCAAGCCAAATAGGTGCTTTAGCATCTAGCACTCAACTTTTACACTTTACGCGATTTAATCCTTTTTCATAATTAAGCACAGATACTGACAAATTAAATCACAGAAATTTCACAGATGTAAATTCACATATCACAGACACAGAAAATAATATCAAAATATTTTTCAGACTCAGATTTGTGGTCTCCAAACCACTATTCTGACTAGTGTCAAAACCGGACTGTTACAATTCTCCCCCCTTAAGGATTTTCGTCCCCAAAAATCTTACCATTAAACAGATTCGGATATTGTTGTCTCATTGAATCTTCAGGCTCCCACGTAGCCTCTTCAGCACCGTGACGATGCCACATCACTTTAACTATAGGAATTTTCTTGTTTCGCAATTCTTTAATCTCACAAGCTAAAATATGGATCGGTTTTTCTTCGTAAGTCATATCAGATTGAATCTCAATTTCAGAAGGGGATATCACATGGGACGGATCAGATCTGTACCATTGAAGCATTGATACGTGAAATACATTATGTATCTTTTCCAACTCAGATGGTAGCCTCAATCTATAAGCAACCGGCCCAACTAGCTCAATGATTTCATATGATCCGATGAATGTCAGACTCAATTTGCCCTTTTTGCAAAATCAAAACAGCTTCTGACGATCAGAGGCAGCTTTCAGACTATCTTGGATTACTTTCACTTTCTGTTCTGTTTCTTTTATCAGATCAATACCGTAAATTTTATCCTTACTGAGCTCAGACCAGTATAATGGAGTTCTACACTTTCTACCATATAAGGCTTCGTACAGTGCCATTTTAATGCTCGATTGAAAACTGTTATTATAAGCAAATTCAATCAAAGGTAGATATTGTTCCCACACACCTTCAAACTCGAGAATGCAACATCTCAACATATCCTCGAGTATTTGAATAATCCATTCTAATTGACCATCTGTTTGCAAATGAAAAGCGGTGCTAAAATGCAATTTAGTACCCAGAGAATCTTACAATTTCTTTCAGAATCGCGATGTAAATCTCGGGTCTCTGTCGGACACTATTGACAATGGCACACCATGCAATCTCACAATATCAGAAATATACAACTCAGCTAACTTATCAAGTGAATAATCAAACTGAATCGGAATAAAATGAGTTGATTTAGTCAAACGATCAACTACAACCCAAATTGCGTCTTTCTTTTTCGGAGACAGAGGCAAACCCGAAACAAAATCCATGGTCACTCGATCCCATTTCCATTCTGGAATCATAATCGGTTGTAATAACCCAGATGGCACCTGATGCTCAGCTTTAACTTGCTGATAGATTAAACATCTCAAAACAAAGTCACAAATATCTCTTTTCATTCTTGGCCACCAATATAGTTGTTTCAAATCGTTATACATTTTCGTACTTCTCGGATGTACAGAAAATCTACTACTGTGAGCTTCACTCAAAATCGTTTGAATCAAATCTAGATTTCTTGGAACACAAAGTCTAATTCTGAACCTCAGACAATCATCATCATCTATTCGAAATTCAAAATCAGAATCAGAATTACACTAAGTTTGTTTAGCCATAATCTCATTATCAACCTTCTGATCTTCGATAATCTGTTGTAAAAACAAAGGTCTCGCTTTTAATTCAACTAAAACTAAACCATTGTCAGATAGAACTAAATGAGCATTGATTGGAAATAACAATTTTCGAATCAAAGCATTAGCAACCACATTTGCTTTTCCTGGGTGATAATCAATCACAAGTTTATAGTCTTTTAGCAGTTCTGACCATCTTCTCTGTCGCAAATTCAAATCTTTTTGCGTCATTAAATATTTTAGACTTTTATGATCAGAAAACACGTGACATTTTTCACCAAACAGATAGTGACGCCAAATCTTCAAAGCAAACACGATGGCAGCTAACTCAAGGTCATGTGTCGGATAGTTCTTCTCATGCGGCTTCAACTGTCTCGAAGCATAAGCAACAACTTTTCCTTCTTGCATTAAAACACAACCTAGTCCATTTAACGAAGCATAGTTGTAAGCAACGAATTCTTTACCTGACTCAGGTTGTACCAACACCGGAGCTTTAGTTAACAGAGCTTTTAACTGATCAAAACTTTTCTGACATTTCTCAGACCATTCAAATTTCACATCTTTCTGAAGCAATTTTATGAACGGAATCGCAGAGAAATCTTTTACAAATCGTCTGTAGTAACTGACAAATTCCAGAAAACTGTGGACTTCAGATACATTCCTCAGAGGCTTCCAATCCAGAATAGTTGAAATCTTGCTCGGATCAACTCTGATACCGAAAGCTGATACAATATGACCTAGAAGACCAACTTCTCGCAACCAGAATTCACATTTACTAAACTTTGCATACAACTGTTTATCTCGCAAAGTCTATACCACTATTTTCAAATGCTGAGCATGTTCAGATTCATCACGTGAATAAATCAATATGTCATCAATGAATACTACAACAAATTTATCTAAATACAGTTTGAATATTCTATTCATCAAATCCATAAAGATAGCAGGTGCGTTCGTTAATCCAAAAGGCATAACTAAAAATTCATAATGCCCGTACCTTGTTCTAAAAGTAGTTTTCGGAATATCAGAATCCTTTACTCGCAACTGGTAGTACCCTGATCTCAGATCTATCTTAGAAAACACAGTAGCACCTTTCAACTGATCAAATAAGTCATCAATTCTAGGCAGAGGGTATTTGTGCTTTACAGTCACTTTATTAAGTTGACGGTAATCAATACACATTCTCATTGTGCCATCTTTCTTTTTCACAAACAGAACAGGAGCACCCCATGGTGAAAAGCTCGGTCTAGCAAATCCTCGATCGGTCAATTCTTGCAACTGAGATTTCAATTCCTTTAATTCAGTCGAAGCCATTCTATACGAAGCTATCGATATTGGAGTAGTACCAGGTACTAATTCAATGCCAAACTCAACTTCTCGAATCGGAGGCAAACTAGGTAGTTCTTCAAGAAACACATCAGAGAATTCACAGACAACAGGCACTGATTCAACTTTCTTATCATTCACTTTTGAATCTAACACATAAGCTAAGTAGGCTTCACAACTTTTTTTCACATATTTCTGTATTTTCATTGCAGATACCACAGCTGGTAGTCCATTCAGATCACTAGACGCAATTCGGATTATCTCATCATTCTTACACCTTAAATCAATGACTTTTCGTTTACAATTCACGATAGCATCATGAAAAGTTAACCAATCCATTCCCAGAATTATGTCAAATTCATCGAAAGGTAAAAGCATCAGATCAACAGGAAAACAGATATCCCGTAACATTAACGGGCAATTCTTGCAGACTTTATCAACCAAGACACTTTTGCCTAAGGGGTTCGATACTCTAATTACAAATTTAGTAGACTCTACAGGCAAAGTCTTACTATGCACTAAATTCATACAGATATAAGAATGAGTTGATCCAGGATCTATCAATGCAATCACAGAAGTATCATAGAGAGTAAAAGGTAAAAGTACCAGTAATCACGTCTGGAGATGGAGCTTTCTCACGAGCTCAGATAGCATAGGCTCTGGCAAGTGCTCTGGCCTCAGATCTAACAATAGTATCTCTAGTAGTTCTTTGACACTTGTATTTCTTGCATTTCTGGAAGGTCTACCTCTAGCTGAAGTGTTGCTCGGTCTCAGATTCTGTACATTCTCTTGCTCAGCAGGTTCAGAACAATCTTTTACAAAATGGTCCAAATATCCACATCGAAAACAGGCTCGGACATTCAATCTATAATTTCCCAGATGTTTTTTACCATAGTGTTTACATTCAGGTCTCTCAGATCGAACATTCCCGACACTTGCAATGGAAGTAGCAGGGACTCTAAAGTTTGAATGTGATCTAGCTCGATCTCAGTTTGAATGTCCCACATTAGCATTTGGACAGCTTTGATCATCTCGGAATTTCTTTGACATAGACTGAAATGATCTACTCGAAGATCTTTTTCTAGCATCTCTAGCCTCAAAACCAACTTTTCTTTTCTCTTTACTTAATTCTTCAGCTTTACATGCTAGCTCAACGAGCATTACCATTTCTTTAATTTCCAATATCCCAACTAACAGACAGATATCTTCGTTTAGTCCATCTTCAAACCTTTTTCACATTATTGCTTCATTCGATACATATTCCCTAGCATACTGGCTCAATCTCACAAATTCATGTTCGTATTCAATAGCAGACATACGGCCCTGTTTAAGCTCGAGAAACTCTTTACGTTTTTTATCAATGAATCTCTGACTGATATATTTCTTCCAGAATTCAGATTGAAAGAAATCCCAAGCAACCCGTTCACTCGGGACTATAGATATTAAAGTTTTCCACCAATGATACACCGTATCTTTCAGAAGTGCAACGGTACATTTAACACATTCCTCCAAACTCAGAGACATTTCATCAAACACTCGTATTGTATTTTCTAACCAGAATTTGACTCTTTCAGCATCATCATTCGTTGTAGCTCGGAACTCTTCAGCCCCATACTTTCTAATCTTATCAACCGGTGGTCTACTCAACTGTACCAGATTCACTCGTGGCATATCAAAAATTTGAGAAGGATTAACCGGGGGTGGAGGTTGTTGTACAGTCGGATTGATTCTAATGTATTGGGTGAACCATTCATTCATCATCTGATAAAAGGCTTGCTTAGCCTCACCATCATGGCAACTCGTAGCCGGTCTAGAATCAGCTTGCACCATCCCTTGCGCGGGAGCAAGTGCATTGCTTTCACCATCATCAGCTACAGCTCTATCGGGATCCATTTGCTATATAAAAGCACATTTCAAAGTCAGGAGTCATCACACTATCATAGATTTAGATATATGGCATGTATAGCTAGACTCATATACGCTATGGTAGTCCTAGAACCGACTAAACCATAGCTCTGATACCAATAAAATGTAACACCCCTAACCCATAACCGACATTGAAATAAGGTTACAAGGCATTACCAGACAGACAGAACATTTCAAACCAATTCAGAATCACAGATATCATATAACATCATTTCATAAGCAATCATCTCCTAAGATGGTCTATGAGACCTAAAATGTACTTTTAAGAGACATTCAGGACTAAACCGAACACATTCATAAAGTTCAGAACTTTTAAAAATTTTCAATTCTATAGTGGTCACAAGCCCGTGTGACCAAGCCGTGTGCCCCACACGAGCATCAGACCCGCCCATGTGAACCAGCCGCGCCAAAATAGAGCTTATATATTGACTTATTCCCACGGCCAATAGACATGCCCGTGTGCCACGGCCGTGTGATTCTTAGCTAGCTACTGACTTAAGCCCACGGCTAACAAACACGCCCGTGTGCTATGGCCGTGTGGCACAATGCAGGCTTGGTTTAAGCCAATTTTCCACCCCTTTATGGGTCATTCCTACAAGCCAAATTAAACAACATTCATACAAAATATTCAGCCAATTCATGCTCAAAACATGCTTCATTACAACTATTTCATCATCATTCAACAACTCATTCAAACCATACCAAAACTTAACACAAACATACCATTTGATAGCCAACTTTCATTGCATAACCTATATTTACAATTCAAAAATTAATACATAAACCTTCTAGCCTATACATTCCATACTTTAAAAATATGTACACTTTCAAAAGTACCAAAATGAGATCGATAGTGTGGTGACAATCCTCGACTATCCCCGAGCCTTCAGTAGCTACGATAACTATAAAACAGACAGTAAACACACAGAGTAAGCTACAAAGAGCTTAGTAAGCCAAATACAATTGGTCTAACTACTAAAGCATATAAATACAATTTACCCAAATAGATTCATAACCATTTCATAGAATAATTCATAAACTTAACCATGCTCCTTTGTTTACATATATGTCTTGCTTCATTTCCATACATATTTCACAGAGACAGAGTTTTTCATATTCAGAAATTTAGTACGATACAAACGTACCTGCATAGGTTATACATTTCATATATTTAATCTCAGATTTCATATGCTATCATCAGACAGGTCAGAAACGATATAGATGCTCATAAACAAGTACAATGCCGACGTCCCAGGCATGGTCTTACATGTAATTCAATATCGATGCCTCTGTCCCAGACATGGTCTTATAGGTAAATCTCAATCGAGGCCTGTGTCCCAGACACGGTATTACATGATGTCTCAAACAGATGTCAACTTTTCTTAGAAACATACAGAGCTTTTCAAATACTAACATATTATCTTACTTTACTCCAAATATATTCATCCGGCACTCAAGGCCATCCAATACAGATTACAGTTTATATGAGCAGAATTTATTTCAATTAACACGTAATTGTAATTTGACTTACCTCGAACGAATTTCGGATAAAACGAGTCGACTATTCAACTATTTTGGACTTCCCCCGATCTAAGTCCCATTTTCTTTGTTCTTGATCTAATACAATACAAATTCAACCATTCAATCATTCATTTCATTCAATATAATCCATATACACATATTTTCGGGCACTTTGCATTTTAGCCCTTACATTTTCACACTTTGACAATTTAGTCCATTTTTCATAAAATCACAAATATGCAAAATTTCTTTGCATCAAGGGCTAGCCGAATTTTCATGGTTTCTATATAAGCCCAAACAACATGTTTAATTTACAATTTAGTCCTTCAAAACCTCATTTTCAAAATTTAACCCAAATATCTCAATTTCATCAAAAACTCAAAGAAAAAACTTATGAACCATCTACCAAGCCTTCATAATTCATTCAAAAACATCACAAAACTCATGATATCAACAATGGCATTTCATGAAATCTTTAACAAAAATAGAAATTCAGACATGGGTTTTGAAGAACACGAAGCAACAATCACAGAAACGTAAAAATTATCAAAAACCGAACAAATTTCATACCTCAATTTAGCTACCAAAGTGTCGAATGTACAGAAGCTTTAAACCCTTCTTTCTTTGGCTGATTTTCGGCTAATATGCATGATAATAAGCCGTTTTTTTGTTTTCATTTTATTATAATAAGCATTATAATCACCTTTTACCATTTTGCCCTTAATGATATAACATTAAATTCACCAACTACATGACCATTTTTGTCCACCATTAAAATAAATGGTAAATTTTGACATGCAAGGACTTTTATTTTAAAAGCCAAGCCAAATAGGTGCTTTAGCATCTAGCACTCAACTTTTACACTTTACGTGATTTAATCCTTTTTCATAATTAAGCAGAGAAACAGACAAATTAAATCACAAAAATTTCACAGATGTAAATTCACATATCACAGACACAGAAAATAATATTGAAATATTTTTCGGGCTGAGATTTGTGGTCTCCAAACCACTATTCCGACTAGTGTCAAAATCGGACTGTTACATGCATAGTATAATTTCACTATCACATGTACTCAATCATCAAGTTAGTCTCATATCGATACATTATAACATTAGTCTTAGATGAGCTCATCAATTCAAGCATTTCCATTCTCATTCTCATTCTAGTCCCGTTGAATTTCTCGAAATCTTGATGGATATCCCATTTACCACCAAATTGTGCAAGTGACCATTTTAAGTATGCACTCCGGTGAACCTCACTCTTACAGCGAGATTACTAGTCCAGGCTAAATCTCCCGTAATGTAGGCTCATAGAGCAATGTCGGGATTACTAATCCAGGCTAAATCCCTTATATCGACATATGCTCTAATGAGCTCGGATCTGAATCACCAGTCCAGGCTAAATTCAGATCCTAATCGGATTACCCGTCTGGGCTAAATCCATTTCGGCACACTTATTCTTCGAGAGGCTCGATCACTAAAGGATCACTCGTCTGAGCTAGATCCTTTTTACCGTCAATTCGTTTAGAGAATCCATCAGATATCTTTTTATTCAGCCGGGGCATTTATCAATGTAATATTTATCATGCATTATTTCAAAACAATTATCAATACTATAATGCATACATGGATATACATTTTTAATGTAATTTAAATAGTTTAGATTCAAGTTACGCGAACTTACCTGGTAATTGTTTCGGGTTCGTATTTCGGTTATTCCGAAACCTTTTGTTTTCCACGGTCAACCTCCGAAATTGGTTCCTCGGGATTTATATCAATAAAAATAAATTATTAATACCTCATATTGTTTATTTCTGGCCTAAAACTCATCCTAGGGAAAATAGACAATTTTGCCCCTAACCTTTCACACTTTTACAAATTAGTCCCTAGGCTCATATAATGAAATGCATGAAATTTCTTGAATACCCAAGCCTAGCCGAATGTTTTTCATGCTTATGACAGCCCATATTTTCTTCTATTTCACATTTCTACCCCACATTTTATGCCTTTTACAATTAGGCCCCTTTTAGATGTTTTCATGAAAAATCACTTAGCAAAATATGTTCATCTAACTTTCATAACCCTTCATAAATCATCAAAGAACAACCATCTCATGCATGGTTCAAATTTCTAACATGAACCCTAGCTTGAAATAGGGGTAGAAATGGATAGAGCATGTTACGAGGATTTCAAAAATACGAAGAACATTAAAAACGGGGCTAGGGAACACTTACTATTGAGCTTGAAAATGTTGAAAACCCTAGCTATGGAGAACATACAAATTTCGGCAGCATGAAAAAGAAGAATGGCTGATTTTTGCTTTCATTTTCCCTTTTTATTTCTTTTATTACCAAATGACCAAAATGTCTTTCCTTACTAACCTTTCAAAATTTTCCATGCATGCCCATTTTTGTCCAAAAACTTAGAAATTGGGAAAATTACTCTTTGAGCCCTCCTAATTAACAACCCAAAGCAATTTCATACAAATTGCTTCTAGAACCCAAGTTTTGCAATTTATTCAATTTGGTCCCTAATTTCCAATTGGACAACCTTATACTTAGAATTTCTCCATGAAACTTTAACATATGCTTATTTTGATACCCTAGGCCTCATAATAATCATAAAATAAATATTTTAACGTCGAATTTTTGGTCTCGAGACCACTATTTCGACCAGGCCCAATTTTGGGATGTTACAACACAGATCAATAAAAAGGATTTAAGATGTTCTTTCGCATCTTCATGTGGCAGTCTAGCATATTGGCAATTGGAGTTCAGCATTTGAAACATCATTGGCTTGAGTTCAATAATTAGATAGAAACGAGATAAATTGTGATGATAGTTTTCGAAGAAATAACTTGAAAACAATACAATAAAGTTTGCTATGAATAAACTGGGATCCCTAACGTGAATCTTTAGTAGAATACTAAGTACTCGTAAGGTATAAAAGATGGGTGATTTTCGACACAATAAAATTCAATGTATGTCTTACCAAACACCACTCCTCTATTTAATATGGGACTTAACCATACACATTAACCTCACCTTCCGATGAGGGAGATATAACATTATTAAGAACAAGTGGACTAAATTCCTTTAACCCTTACTCAACTTTCGCTGTAATGCTTATTAGCTCAAACTGTCACTATAACTTCCAGTGTTAGTGACTGCAATAACACTTCCATGTTTAAAACATTCAAACCCCCAAGATTAAATAATAAAACATAAGATAACATTTAACCAAGAATTCATTGTACTTCCATACAATAGAAAATATAGATTAATCACCAACGTTTCTAATGAAATAAGAAAGAATTGAGTGGAGAAGACTATTCCTAGGTAACTCGACTGAATCTTTCAATTTTCTGTTGTCTTGCACTTAGAACTCCTCGTCAGGAATGGAGCTGCATCAATCTTCACGTTGGCTCACCCAAGGAAGGTTTAAGCTACCATAGTCGCAAGCTTCAAAAATAGGGTAAGGAAAAATAGTGGTCAAAAGAATTCATCTTTCCATTATTCTCACGTTAACCTTTTATGTTTTCCTCAACAATACAGGTGTCCTTCCCTCAAGATTCTTCTATCCTTGTTCCTACAGAGAAGTTACACCTGACTGGACAACTCACGTATTTTTGGTTTTTTATCCAGACAGTTGTCAATTGCGACGACAATTCTGGACGCAATCTGGAATTAACTAATGCAGCGACATTACTGCAGAAATATATCAAAATTAAGGATAAAATAGTCTAGGATTCACTGGGTTATAAAATGCAATTTACTAAACTAAAAATGCTAAAATGTATGCTAAAGATGACTAAATGGGAACAAATTAACCAATAAGTAGGGAGAAAACATATGTTCTTTCTAGTACAATCTGAGCTTGTTTTCAAGTCATTTTATGTTATTTTGTTATGTTTTCTAATTCTAATAGCTTATGTTTAGTTTTAGTAAAATAAGCATTTTTACGCATATTTTGGCAATGTAATAACCTCTTGGGCCAATACAAGCCTAAGGAAGGACTGACAAGTCAATTTAGTGTGCTGGACACCATTTTTAGGCCAGAGACGACTCTAGTGTCGTGACACCAACATGCGGTGTCACAACACCATACTTTGAAACCAAATAAGTTCTCTGCGAAGTTCAGTGTTGCAACACCGATCCTGTGGTGTCGCAACACCCAAGTGAGGGAAGGCAAATTTTAAGGGTGTTTTCATCCGCACAACATATCTTATTCAACCTAATGGTTGGTATTTGACCTAAATAGGGTAGAAACCATTGCTATATACAATATTACTTAGGTTAAGGTAAGGAGGCCGTTCAGAGAGTTATTTTAGAGTAGATTTTTAGTATTTAATTTGAGTTTTCAATTTAGTCTTTTGTTATAAAAACAAATTTTTTCTTCTTGTTTTGACTTGTATTTGATTTGGATCTAAGCCTTTGTTTATTCAATTCTTTATAAATTTCTTTTAGTTTTCAATTGCAATCAACATTATCTCTGCAACTGCCAAAGGAATTTTGATTTTTACGCACAACTTGGTTTCAAAATAGATCAATTTCTCTATTCTCTTTTCTTTATTTAAATATTTTCTTCGCATGTTTAATTTGAATTTAGGGAAAATAGCATCCAGATCTATAAGTGGCCAAATTCCTTAATGAGATTAATGATCGAATGAGGGAATAATTAATGAAAGAATTATGGTTTGTTTTAGAGTTAATTGACTTAAATTAGGTGTGTTTAAACCCTAGGATTGATAACCCTAGGATTGATAACCCTAGGAAGTTCTAGGTAAATGAGGTCAAGAGAATAGTTTACAACATACCTATTAATATATCCAAATTTAAACAGCAAAGTAAAGAGATAAGTCATTTTTTTCGATTAATTAATTGTTAGATGCCAAGAGGTAATAACTGGTTAGTTATTAGCTAATTCAATAATACCCAAGTTCTGAGGTTATTAATGAGCACTAACGAGAGTTAATCTTCTGCTTGTTATTCGAGTTAATTTTGTCTACTAATAAATTTTCCTTTAATTTAATTTAATTTCTGTTATATTTTTCGCTTAAGTTTAATTTGGTTTTTCATACTATAATTTTAGATTATTACTGTTTAGCCATATTAGTGTAAAAAAGAGAATTTTAGTTTAATTCAACCTCCCTTAAATATGATCCTAGGAATACTTCCCAGAGTGTTTTGTTGTAACACTTTACTATATTACAATTTGACATGTATACTTACGGACATTGCTGCTTTATTATATAACTTTTTGCTGCAGTATTTCCAGTCCAGATGTTCGTACGTCTAGCAGCGGTCACCTGCACACTTAATTAACATGTTAGTTAATGATAATCAATTTTTTTTCTTATGGGATAATGTTGTCATTACAAGTAATTTATTGGCTCTACCAATTGCTATATATATATATGTGTGTGTATTTTTACGGTTCTACATCAAAAGAACCAAACTTTTTTTACTAAAATGATAACTTTCATATATTACACATCTATGGTAATTAAGTGTGCAAGTGATCACGGTCACCTAATTGGGTTTATGAGATTTTTCTTTTCTTAATGATAATCATTTTTTTTGTTTATATGTAGGCATTTTTCTATACATAAAGAGAGTTAATTAAATTTAGAAAATGAACCATCTCATAGGCTTTAGATGTAAGAATAATAATATAGACGACATATTTACCGTAGTATGATGTTTTTTGGAATAACAAACTTTCAAAGTCTTATTCTCCTTGTTGACTTCTCACACTAATGTTGAATATGTTAATTTTTAATTTTTTGTAATAATAAAGTTTAACATGATAAATATTCACCACTAGCAACAGTGTCTGATATCTTCGTCACGAGTGCTCTCCAAATAATTAGTTATGTAATGTACTCCGTTTCCATAAATATTCACCATTTGAATAACAATTTTTTCACCCCCACCCTTTTCCTTCCTCCATATCAAGAAAAGCTTTAGAATTCTTTTACAAGATTTTTATATAGATATTTTCAAACACCCAATGAGAAGCATGGAAACCGCACTAGTCTACATACCTATATATTAAAGTAGTGTCCATCATGTTTCCTTCTTCCATTTATATCTTTTGTGCTCTCTCTTTTTCTTTTCTTTTTACATTTAGAGAAATAATTAAATATTAATTTTGACTCTCTATTAGGTCTTAATTTGATATTTAATCTCTATACTTTAATTTATAATATAATTTGATCTTTATATTTTTATAATGTCATTATTTAATCTAAATAATTAATTTTTTTAATTTTTCAATTAAAATATTACATAGTTATATATAACTTGAATGTCATATGAGTCTAAAGAGTAACACGTAACTTTCCATTTCTTTTAAGCTTGCACTACATTTTTTACTGGTTAAATTTCAAACTTTGCCTTTAGACTATGCTAAAACTTGAGATTTATCTATATACCCTATACTTTACTTTTTGACATAATTTGATCCTTTTACTTTTATAATGTCATTACTTAACTTAAATAGTTACTACTGTTAACTACTTCAATCAAAATAATGTCAATTTTTCTAAAGAACACTATTCCAACAGAAAATAATTATTTTATCATTACGAATTTGAACGAGTGTTTTTAGAAAAAAAAATCTTAATAAGTATTTTCAACATTTTTTTTATTATATGACTATCAAGTTTTTTTTTTAAATTTCAAGAAATGATACCAAAAAATTTAATGAAAAAATTTTAATAATGGTAATAAATGAACCTAAATATTTTAATTTGAAAACTAGAGACATTAAATTTATGAATATAAATGTAAGGAGACTAAATTCTAAATATACAAAATGTATAAAAACCAAGAGACATTAAATTTATGAATATAAATGTAAGGAGACTAAATTCTAAATATACAAAATGTATAAAAACCAAGAGAATATTTAAACCTTCAATTTTTACTCTAATTTAACACAAACAAATAATCAATCTAACACGAAGTGTGCGTAAAGAACCATACTAATCAAATAAGATTGAAAATGAAAAACAAAGCTCAATATAAAAATTTTCCCCTAAACTATACTTGTTTTCCCAAATAAATAGCTAAACTTTTTGTTAGGTCAATTTGAGTACCTAATTTATTTTTTTCACACATTGATATCTCAATTAGTTAATCAACTTTAGTCAATAATGATGTGACCCAATCACCAATCGACATATGACAAAAATAAACAATATAAGCAATACCATCTCATTATTTATATAAAATAATTCTAAAAATAAAACATTTTGAAACTAAAAAAAAAATTCAAAAAAATATGAAAATCTTTATTTTATTTTCAATTAATTAATTGATTTTTTTTCTTTACTTGTTTTTTTTTCCCAGTTTCCCTTTTTCTCCTTCCCCTCTTTCCTCTCTTTTTCTTCTCCTTCCTTTCTTCTTCCACAAATCCATGTTCTTCCCATACATATCAACCCACAATTTCATAAACTGCGATATACCCTCCCCTTCTGTCTCATTTCTCTTTCTTTTATGGGTTCTCACCGGGAAAATCGTTCTCGGTTCTTGCAAGCAGCCCACCAAAACTAGCACCTACACACACCACCATTTTCCCCTCATTCTGTTCCATTTTTCAATTAAAATCCCAAAATGCTAGTTAATAATAAAAGTTCAGTACATAACTTGATATTATTAAAGTTTACAACTTACACTGAAAATTGATATGCAGAAATACATGACTTAAAATTAGATTGCAAGAGACAAGAAACATTGTTGCCAAAGAAATTATGGTATGACTTCATCTACAGCTCAATATCCTAGGCCTCAGTATAACATACAGTTTTATCCTCGCCACATAAAATATTATCTTCTTATTTATAGCAACCCTGCAATAAGGAACAAGTTAGAGAGTTTTGCTGATAAAGAATTAGACCATGTAATGTTTTGATGATCAAGAAGCTTCTCATATTTCTTAAAAGAGTCATATGAAGAGGCCCGTTTTAGAGGTGTATTAATTGTGTTTGTGAAAACTTTTGGGATTTGGGGGGGCACTCACAATGCTGACATGCACCCAAATTCGGTTGTAGCAGAGCCAATGAGACCTAAGAAAATGTTCAAAGGTGTTATTTAGGAGGCTCGACAGAGCTCATATTCAGAATTCTCTCCGCAAGTAACAAGTCATCAGGTGTTGTGACCTGCAAATACAAGAATTTAGCACATCATCACTCCTCAACGCAAATATAATGGGGATGAAACAACAGACTAAACATGTGCAGAGAATTGAGTGTCGCTTTCATAGAATACCTTGATGTTGGTATAACATCCTTCAGTTACATATACAGCATGCTTAAGGTGCTCCACAATTGACACATCATCCGTCACTTCAAGACCTTCTCTGCAGGGAACTATAGATGCTCAGGAATTTGTTCCTTGCTTTAGATTTAATTAAAGAATTTTAGTAAACTAGAGTTGGTTGTAGGGAGTTTTTTCTTTTTCTTCTTTTTGCAACATTTTCAACACCCTGCATAGAAGATGGAGTGTATGATCCTAACATCCTTCAAACCCTTATGAACAGAATTTTTTATCAACTCTTACTGTTGATTTCCAACTATCCTCTTTAAAATGCCAAAAGAAAATAACAAAATTAAAATTTTCGAATTTTGTAGCTTTTTTATGTATTTATAATATTTTATATTTATCATTATAAAAATTTAAATATATTTTATATTATTTTTACATATTTATATTGTACTCAAGTATTTTTTATTATATTTTTACGTGTAAAAAATTAGTTTTACATCAAATTGACATATTTATGTGTTCGTATTTTTTTTATATTTTTATCGTTTTCTCAAGTTATATTAAATAACTTATTTAAAGGGTTCGATTTGCTATAATAAACCTAAATTTTATAAAATAATTTTAAAAATATTAACAGTTGAACTTAAATCTTAAATCTGAATAATAGAACGAAATTCTTAAAAGTAAAAGCATAAAAACTACTAAATTCCAAATGTATGGAGAGTACAAGGACTAGAACTATCCACAAGTCGTCAATTAGTTAAATTTTCTGTCAATAATGTGTGCATTTATGTCCGTCAATAACAGAAATGCGATATTAAGTTAATTTTTTTCAAAAGAAGATGGTCAATAAGTAGTTTGGACTAGAGCTATCCATGGGCCAGTCGGGGTTGAGGCTGAGGCCCCGTTGTAAAAAAAATCCATGCCCAAGCTTGTTTCAGGCCAGGCCAGCATGTAAACCCGTTTCACTGTGCATTATATTAATAAAAAATAAAAATATACTTTTATATTAATATATATTTTTATAATTAAATTTAAATTTTAAAAAAATGTTTTTAATTATTTAAATCAAATTCGGACTGGGCCAAGACAAAAAAAACTGTCCAAGCCTGACCAAAGTCAGGACAGGCCTACCAGGCCAAGTGGGCTGCCCAGCCCTTGGACAGCTTTAGTTTAAACTGAAAATTGAGAATTATCAAAAGTACCTATGCACAAGCTCGAAACCTTTTCTCAGCAACTCTGGCTTAATAACCTGCATGATAAATTTGAAGTCGCACAGTTATGTATGTGGTATACTCAATTAAAGCAATCTCAGAAAGATAATAATATCATATGTGATCTCTTTAAACAATTAAACCTGTGGAGTCTGCATTTCCCATAGTGTTTTTCTGTCGAGTGTTTTCACTACATAAGAATCACTATTTGCCTGGCAAAGAAAAAAAAAGAACATATTACACAATCATTTAATTCAATTAAAAAAGGAAAGATAGTGCCTGGTAATCGTTTAGAAGTCTTGGTTAGAAATGAAAATAGGTGGCTATACTAATTGGAGATAAACAATACAACAAACATGTATACGTGGCAGACTGCATAAACAAAGAACAAAACACACTGATAAATGCAAAGAGCTTCTAATGCATAAAACACAAGATTCACAATTTTCTTGGGCAGAAGAGTAGGGCATATAGTAATCCGTCTGCAGTCTTGAATTAAGAATGAAAAATATGAAGCTCTACTAGCTAGATGTAAACAGCATAGCAACCATGTCAAGCATAAAATGTACTGATCAGTGCAATGAGCTTCCAACAGAATCTTCCATTAAATGTTTGAATGTTAAACTGTTACATGAATAATACCTAGGACAACTAGTAAGAAAATTATATTAGTGCGCTAATCTCCTCATCCAAGCCAGCCAACAATTTAGAAGGTAGTCAGTTATCTTTCAGTAAAAGACAATCCTGTAGTCTAATTTATCAATGAACATTTCTCAAAACTGACAGATAGACATGGAAACAGGAGAAAATGCAAAATATCTGTTCATGTTAATAACTTCCATTGACAGACTTAGAGTTTCCATCTATGACAAGAATAAAGCTAGACAAGGATAGAATTTATACATATGCAGATAAGTAATATATACGTCAGTTTGGCAATATCATGTTGAAATCTGTACAATTTACCTCCATCCTACCAGGTCATGAAGCCATTATTTTTCTTGGCCCTTAAAATAGTGGTAATATTAGATTGTTTCAATTTGAAAGGTATAAGAAAGTGCCTTTGTGATTAATATCTCTACCTCTTTAATTGTGGCTTTGACAGGAACCCCAAGTACTGCTGCTCCAATCAGCCAACCATCTTTAAGAACCTAATAAATCAATGATAAATCTAATCAAGTACCATTTTCACTTTTTATAGAAAATGATGAAGCCTGATTTGTGTAAGGATTTACATGCAATTGTGTCGTTATCCAGACAAAGATGTAAAGGTAGAAAAAAGTGACTTGTATATA
Source organism: Gossypium hirsutum (assembly GCF_007990345.1). Classification (NCBI taxonomy): domain Eukaryota; kingdom Viridiplantae; phylum Streptophyta; class Magnoliopsida; order Malvales; family Malvaceae; genus Gossypium; species Gossypium hirsutum. The sequence goes on along the minus strand of NC_053429.1, from coordinate 58,843,569 downwards.
GAGATATGCCCATGACTAAACACCTTAAAGATTTTGTTTCATTGGTTCATCAAAACACCAGAGAGTATGCTACCCTGTCGTCTTCTCTATCACTAACCACACAATCTATGCCTATTTCACTCTATGACCACTATTTGTCAGTTTCAATTGCAATTTTAAACTTGCATCACAAATCCAAGCACATAAATGAGGAAATAAGTGAAGACACTAATATCTACCATCACTGTGAGAGACTAATGCAGGGCATCAAATTGTCGATCACACCAGAACTTTGAGCCTCATCTTATCAGAATTTTGAAATTTTATGCTATTATGCTTATGAAACCCATCCGTTTGATTAAAAGATTTTCCATCCTTACTTGTTTCTATCCTTCCTTGCAAGCAAAACTTAAAGCTTCTAATCGCCAAATAGTGTATACTACAGAACCACTCTCTCAAATTTTGCAGTACTGCATCAATCAATACCCAGAACAGGATGGGCTTCACTTATCACAATGCCATACATTAGAAGCACAAAAAAGTATATATACAAGGCTTTAATGGATCCAACCTCCCATAGATACTGGGACTATATTCCAATTCCTCCCCTTTATTGCTAGAGTTCCACTAGTTTAATTTAACTGCATTAGATATTACTGCAAATGTTTTGAGCCCAAACCTTTTCTACATCTCCAGATCTCACCAAGGGTCTTGCAGAATCATGAATGCAAACAAGCTCAGAGTTCAAATCAACTGCCTGTAGATGAAAGTAGCATTTCATTATCAAGAAAGAAACATGGCATCCATAACATACAAAGTAAGGTATTCTCTTGGAAAATATCAAAGGAAATTCCAAATTAACCAGCCACAGCATCCATCAACATTATGCCCTGACACGTAGGACCAGAAAAAGGACAAACTATCCACATATAAGTTAAGAATCGGATAACTATTCAATACAAAAGAAGGTACTAGGACAAAGGAAGAGATAGATATAACTTTTTGAGTTGGCAAATTATGGTGTGAGATTGTTTAGTACTATATTCAAGGGGTTAATATTTTAAGTACATAATTTGGGAGGGAACTATAATTTGAGGAATAGACCTAAATTCTAATGTCAGAAATGTCGAGAAAAAGGCCACAGCTATATGCAATTCTACCTTTGTAGAGAGATTATGATAACATTCCTGTGGAATCAAGAACATAAATTTTCTAGATGTTTATGTTTTAGAGTAATTTGTGTGAAACAAAACTCAGCAAGAAAATTTCAGAAAGGAGAATTTCATTGAGATCAGAATTATTGGATGCCGGTACTGCTGGACCATAATTGGGTCCCTTTATAAGACGTGGAACAAATTTCATTCTATAAGGCAGACATCCACTACTGAAAAAAGGTAAAAGATGATGCAACAAACAAATACAGATAATAAAAATGGGAAGTGTTAAAGGGTAACTTAAGTTATCTCACACTATTATGCCTTGACATGGAGGACCAGAAAAAGGGCAAACTGTCCACATACAAGTTAAAAAATTGGGTAACTAATCAATAGAAAAGAAAGTACTATGACAAAGGAAGAGATAGAATATAACTTTTTGAGTTGGCAATTTATAGAGTGAGATTGTTTAGTACTATATTCAAGGGGTTAGTATTTTAAATACATACTTTGGGAGGGAACTATAATTGGAGGAATATAACTAAATTCTAATGTCAGAAATGTCGAGGAAAGGGCCAAAGCTATATGCAACTCTTATCTTTGTACAGATATTATGATATCATTCCTGTGGGATTGAGAACATAAATTTTCTAGATGTTTATGTTTTAGATTAAATTGTGTGAAACAAACCTCAGCAAGAAAATTTCAGAAAGTAAGATTACATTGAGATCAGAATTATTGGATGCTGGTACTGCCGGACCATAATTGGGTCCCTTTGTAAGACGTGGAACAAATTTCATTCTATAAGGCAGACATCCACTATTGACAAAAGGTCGAAGATGATGCCACAAACAAATGCAGATAATAAAAATGGGAAGTGTGAAAGGAAGGGTAACTTATTCCAGTCTAGGAGGCACAAAGAAATGCAGAAAAATAAGAAAGGAAATATTATATGAAGAATAACTTGCTTTTCAGTAGAATTTCCAAGATCTAAAGTGAGCTTTTCTTAATAAAGAATAATGACTTAGCTTTGGAAGCTACACCAAAGACTAGTTAAATATCATAGTGCACAAGTATCAAAATGAGGAAACAAAAGATTGCAGCAAAGACAACTCAACAGTATGTATACTCAAACTAACAGTGTTCTTTAGTTCTACTCTTAATATCAAAGCATTTTGCTGATACCTGAAGGCCACTGTAAACAGAATCCTGTCTCTCCTTCCCAGGAAGCGTGAACTTAAGGTCTACATTAATTTTGTCTATGGCTTCTGCAACAAATATCATCATATTACAAGAAGTATCTCCTGAAGAACTGGAATCAAAGATCTATCTAGGAAACCAAACAATGAAACACTTCTCAAGGGAGTTAACCACAAGCACAGAACATCCATACCCATTTCAGTGGTGGGAGTGATTGCCCAAACACAGTCAACCAACAAAATGCATGTATGTGCATGCATATGCATGTTGTTGTATACATATATATCGTGTGTGTGTGAAAGAGAGAGAGAGACCTTCGAAGATGTCCTTGTACGATGGATCACAGACCACAACAATTTCTTTCACTTCAATCATTCGTGAGAAAGTATGTAAACTGCCAAATAAAAATCACATTTGAGGAAAACAGTTACCATCATAAGGAACAGATAGACAAAGACAACATTTACAACTAACCTGCTATAACCCAATGACCACAAAAGTGAAAGACTCCATGTGGTGTTAAACAACATGGAGCCTAAACAACTCAATATACACTGTACATTTTCCAAACATTGTTCAACAATCCTTACATATAAAATGGTACTCTAGATTTATAGATTCCAAATATAAGCTTGCATCAAGTTGATGAATAAAAGGAATTAGTTGATAGAAGCTGTTCTTATTTACCTATACAAAGCAATTGGTTGTCCTAAAAGTGGTAGGTACTGCTTTGGCATGCTTGCCTATTTAGACAAACAAAAGAAAACTATAATCTAGAAAATATAAAAGAACCACCAATAACAAAGGATGTGTAATTTAAAGGAAAGCCATCAGATTTTTTTATTTTTTTTTAAAAGGCCTTAAAACTTTACGGGCCATTTCAACACACCCACACAGAGAGATTGATGCTCAAGTGATTTAAAACCACCATTGATGATGTATAAAAACGAACTCGATAAATGATGGCAAACACAATTGAATGAATAAGAATAAATACTCACACCCATTCTTTTGCCTTTGCCTCCAGCTAAAAGAATGACTGAAACGCTTTTTTCATTCACAACTGCAGAACCCTGGGTGAAAACCAAAACCTACCAATTTCAACAAAAATACTGCAGTGGATATACATAGAGACATAATATTCAATGTACTTTTACATAATCAACTTTTGCCGAACACTTGATCCCATAAGTACGGACTCTGGCCCTTCTTCTCAAACCTACTTTTTGCCCTGAAAAAAAAAAGAGAAGCGCCAAATGAAAAGAAAATAAGGGCCAGGAAAGCTTTCCCAATTAGGATCCGACCCGGCTCGATCTGACCATCGGATACGGGGAGTATCAGTCCAAAAACGAAAAAATTACAAAAGAATCAAGAAAGGATTGCGAAGAAAGAAGGGAAATGAAATCTACTTACCGGATGAAGAGAAGCTAACGTGAAAGTGAGAAAAGGAAGGGAAAGAATTGGCGGTAACATGAGTAGATTTTGATGGAAAAAATTGAGTGGAGATGGAGCAAGTAGGAGCGTTGTTAAACAGAAGAAGTCCCATCTTTCGCGCACTGTCATCTCAGCGGCGGCCTTATGTAATGGCCCAAATTAGACCTTAGTCCGCAAAGCGGTAATATTGTAATTAGGTATGTGAGTCAATTATACCGGTCAACTATATTATGGCACAACTAATGTATTTTATTTTAATGAAAGAGAGATATTTATTCAAAGAAAAACATTACAGCAAAGCCTCCCAAGGAAGAATATACGTCTTATTTGTTCATACAATTTATAGTAAGCAGGATAGTGGCGTAATTGAATAATTAATTAAATTTATAATTTGACTCATATACTAAATTCAACTAAATTAAATAATAAAAAAATAAAACAACAACTAAATTAGATTAACAGGCTGATGATTAACTTGTTTCAGTGGTTGCAATTAACATCAAAATTTGTGTTTTAATGGAATTAACTACTAATCAACTAGTATTACTTCCCAGCCTCTACTAATTAACTAATCGATAGGTACTTGCTTATCTCCCTACTTCATTTTCCTCGTCGGGATAAATCACGATTTACTCAACCAACTTATCTCCCGACCCGTTTAACCTAGATGACTCTCTAGGGTCGTCAATCCTAGGGTTTAAACATACATGATTTAAAACTAGTTAATTCCTTCGGGGAATTCATATTCTTCCGTTAACTACTCCCACACTCACTTGTTAATCTTCCTAGAGACTTATCCTCTCAGGGATCTAGACTCCATAACTCTTATATTTAATTTAAATATGCAAAAGAACACAAATAAATTAAATGAGAGAAATATAAGAAATTGCTCAATCAATTGAATTGGATGTGATAGAATTGGTGTGGTCTTGTAATCGTTCACGAATCTTGATGTTTGTGAACGAACAATAAAAGAAAAAATTGAATACTTCAAATTAAAAACTTAGGTTCAAATCGAACCTATGTTGAAAAAATCTCAGTTTGAAAATGGTTTTCTTACACAACAGAAAATTAAAATTTTGAAAATCAACCCAATTTGTGATATTTATAGCAATAAACCTTAACCAAATTCATACATCAGTTTTTGACTTAGCAAAAGTTCATTGTTCTCGATTTTCAACCAAACGATCTTCTCCGCTATTCTCGTACCACAAACTGCTTCAAGTGTGGGCTTGAACCAATTAAATTGAAACACAAAACTAGAAAAAGTTTTCTCTCCATTTGGGGTGAAAACAAAAGTTCTCTCTTTTTAATCCTGGTTTGAAAATGATTTTCTTGCACAGCGGAAAATTAAAATTTTGAAAATCAACCAGGTTTGTGATATTTATAGCAATAAACATTAACCGAATTCGTACCTGTGTTTTCAACTTAGCAGACATTCGTTGTTCCTAACTTTCAACCAAACAATCTTCTCCGCTATTCTCGTACTATGAACTGCTTCGAGTGTGAGTCCGAACCAATTGAATCGAAACACAAAACTAGAAAAAGTTTTCTCTCTTTTTGGGGTGAAAATGAAAATTCTTTCTTTTTAATAGAAACCGGTAGAATTGTTATTCCGAAAAAATATATGTAATAGTTGAGAATAAATTCTCTCTATTTTTCGGTAGAATAACAATCTCTCAAAGTCGTCGATGAAAGTCACGTAATAATCATAACTTCCTCGGGCACTGATGCTCTTGGGACCACATACATCAGTGTATACAAGTTTTAAAGGTTGATTGGCCCTTGTACCTTTCGCATTAAAATACATCTTAGTCAACCTTTTAAACAAGATTCATATTGTGGAAGACTAACTTCTTTAAGCATACTTAAAGGACCATCTTTCACGAGTCTAGTGATTCTTTGTTGGTTATGACCAAGTCTTAAGTGCTATAGGTACCCCTAATTAGAGTGAGAAGTTTTAAGTTTTTTATTCACTATTTCAGTTTGAAGTATCGAGTAGTTATTTGGTTTGATAAAGTAGAGATTGTTTTCCATCTATCCATCCATTATAGATTAAAGAATGATTTTTATGAATAGTAATCCATTTATTGAATGTCACGGTATACCTGTCATAAAATAAACATGCTATAAAAATTAAATTCCTCTTAAAATGAGGTACATAATATATGTTCTTTAAAACAATTTTCCTAAAATCATCAAAATGTAAAATAACCTCTCCCACTACTTCGGCTGAAACATAGCTCCCATATTCGGTCTACAACGAGAGGCTCCTGTCACGCAGACTTCTCGTTTTGTTGAACCGCTGTAAAGAAACACATATATGATTAGTGGCTCCAAATTCAATAACCCAATTTTCAATTGATTCTTCCACTAAGCAAGCTTCAACCACAAAGAGTTTCATATATTTTTCCTTTTGGGCTAGGTAATATAAATACTCCTTGCAGTTTGATATGAAATACTCTTTCGTGTTGCAGAAGAAACATTTGATCTTTTTGGTATATTTTGACTTCTTAGCCTTCTTCCTATCCACACAAGGTGTAATCGAAGACTTATTCGATTTCTTCTTTCCCTTAGTTTTCCGTTTCCACTTAAAGGACGAAGGGCTTATAGCTAAGTTTACCTCAAGTTTCTCCTGATTTGACTTACCACCATTCAGCATCAACTCAGGGGATTGTAATTGCTTAATGAGTTGAGTGAAGGTAAGCACTTTGTTCCCTAAGTTGTAAGCAGCCCTAAAACCAGCAAACTCCTTGGTTAAGGATTTGAACACTATTTCAATCTGAGCGTTCATGTCTAGTTCAGCCTCATTATCCTCCATTTCAACAATGAATCCCATAAGTTTAAGCATATGTTCTTTGACCGGAGTGTCAAGTTTTTGCTGATAGTTCATCAAATTGTAATAATGGATTGTCAAGCCAATGCAACTTCGTTTTCGAGAAAATCCTTTAAATTTGTCATGATCTCTTTGGTAGTACGGAAATTCTCGTGTTACTTTTGCAACACAGTACTCATGCTTGCTAACATATAATATCAAGCAATCGAGTCAGAATCTCTCCAGCGATTTCTCACTTCGGGTTGAGCTCCAGGAGGACACATTTCATCAAGAACGAACTTGTGTTTCTCACAACTGAGAACTATTAGCAAGTTTCGTTTCCATTCTCGAAAGTTATCCCCATTCAATTTATTCTCGATAAGAATGATAATAAAAGGAGTAGGAGACATATTTGAACTAAATAAAAATAAAAATTCACTAATTACTATCTTTGCATTAAGCAAATATTTTCATTTCACCAACATATCAAGAGTGCAGTATGATGCATGCGTCTTGTATTAAAACTTTGAAAAACATTTTTCTGTTGACCTAATCATTCTTACACCTATCAACCATGTTGCCTTAGGGTCCCATGATTAACTAGCAAGAACATGGATTACATTCAATTAGTTTATGAATTTTAATTCTTAAAACTCCACACAAAACAATGACCGCTTAATGTTTGGCCATCATCTTTAGCTTAAATATCGTTTTTTGGGAAACTATTTAATAAGAGAAGACATTGAGTGTGTCACCATTGACTCAACACCCATTATGAACACGCTTTCATTTGTGAGTCATCTTGGGACAATCTCATTGAGAGTTATGCATGACTAGTTGTCCATAAAAGGAAATCCCATCTAGTGAACCCACACGATAAAGTTTACCTTGGGGTGTAGCCAGGGTAGGAGTCGGCTTGAAACTTTATCATGCTATCACTTAAGGACCATCAATGGAGGTCGTAGGTCTTGTTCAATGACCTTTTCCCACTAAATTTTTTAAAATAAAATGCAAGGTTTTTTTTATCCCATATTTCAAGAATGATCATACAATAGTCCTAGTGGCACTCTAACCTAATCTATATGACATGCTTCCAACATATGCATGGCATACCATTGTAATTTTAGTTAATATTTACATTCTTTTATTTACAAAAATCAATCAATTATAAAATAAACAATTTAGATTCTCCACAGTTTTCCTTTTGAAGGAAAAACCGAAGAAGTGAATGTGAACCGTGCACCAGGTAAGGTCACAAGAAAGGGAGGTGAATCAAATTTAACCGCATAAAAACCAAGCTTTTCCTAGCCAGAGCTAATACTAGATATGGACATTTTCATTACCACACTTCTTATTTTTTAATCAATTAACTATGGATCATCACACACACACACACACACATATATATATATCACAATTATAACATTACATAATATAAATATTATAAACAATTATAAAACAAATATATAAGGAGATAGGTAATTAAAATAAAATTGCCAGTCATAAATTTTCCACTGCTCAACCACCAAAGAACCATCGTCGTTGACCATTGCCAGCCACCGGAATGCCACCCTCACAACCGCCGACACCCTGAGTTGGTTCGATTTCTACCAGTTTGATCTCATCCAGCGACGACTGGATCGGTCTGATCCAGCCATCGGTTGGACCATCGACTCAATTTTACATACCAGGCCCAGTTCAACCAATTTTTGGGTCTTGGTCTTGATTTTGGGTTTCCGAGCCCAATTTACGATCTCAGGTCCAATTTTCAAGTTCAATTACCCATTGGGCCAATTGTATGACTTGAAAATTAATTTTCAAAAATATCATATTAATTTTAATTAATTTGATCAATTTAATTTTACTTGATTAAAATTAATTTTCCCAAAAAATACTTATATTTTCCAAATTAAATTTTCAAGAAAATTCTTTAATTAAATTCTCTAGTTGAACAATTCCTATGATCGCCTAACTTAATTCCACATCAAATAAATCGACTCAATTAATTTTTTTTCCAAAATTAAACAATTTTCTTCTAATCAAAACTAGTTTTATTGAGTTTTTGTTAAGCTAACGAAGGGACTAACTAGACATATATAATTAGGCTTTAGTAATTACAAGTATGTTCAGAAACATCGTTCCGATATTTCCTAATTACTTAATCATGGAGTCAGTCTACAAGAAGTACCATGATTGAAAATATCGAATTGCATATTCTTTACGAAAGTAATTCATCCAACTACTTTGTCTAATGACCTCATCATATGTGTCTTAACCTCATATGATATTCTTGATTCCTTTGAGTTAAATCTATTCACTTAATCCAATCCTATTTTATCTCATTGTTACCACTGTGTCTTCTTAATGATTAATATAATCACTGCCAACAAATGATTGTGATAAATTGTTCGTTTGAGAACAAGCAACCTGTGGTCATGTTCCATATTTATCAATCCACACAATGCCAATGAAAGGATATCGTTAACTCTTTAATTGAGCTATGAATTTCACTGTTGCTAGTAAAGCCATGTCATACACAAGTCATGTACCCAACATACCGGCTATTGGCTCGATCATCTTTAGAGCATAAGCCTCCACTTATATCAAAACACATGAGTTACATACGCATGGTCAGTGACTAACTTGTGATTTAGGTAAATCACACCATGAATGTCAAAAATGAATTAATTCACAAACGGATTCAGAATTAATTTATCTTGAGTCCAGTCCAATGTATTATTTTGCTAATGAATACATTTATGTCCCTACCTGTGGAGTCAACTACTCCAATAGCTAAGACTAGCAATCTCCTCAATTGGAATTTTAGACGACATAATAATCTTTCTTAGTATTTGAATCAAATGCTTTCTTTGATTCTTTTATGGGATTACAAACTCGTTTATATTATTTATTGAAGTAAGTTATCTTTCTCACAATGTAAACATTTTTACTGTGCCACTTATCATCAGTTTGAACTTAGACAACTAATGAGCTAATATTTGTTTATCACAATTTCACTAATCATGCAAAATATGAAAGACAGAAATACAAAAGACATAATAGTGAAATGTGAAATTTATTTATTCATCGAATACATAAAAAACAATTACATGTTTACTACAATATGGAAACATTTCCTAATAGAAACAATGTTAAAGGAAATTGACCATGATATAGTAGATAGAAGGAAGAATTATGTTTCATTAATGGTAAATTTTTCTTGGTGACAACCAGCTAAAGATTTTAAGAAAAGGAGCTGGCGGTGATGGACTATTTGCCCGTTTATGAAAATCAACGATTAAGGTTTAAATGATTATTTCTCAGTAAGTTTTCCTGAACTTACATGGATTATGTTTTCTATTTCAGGTTGAATATGAGGCTGTGCCTGGGGGAACAATGCCAGGACTACTCCCAAAAAGCGGCATATCAGATTATTATGCATATAAAGAAGCTTTGATGGTGTGATTGAGTCTTTTTGGCACATAGAAACCCTTGAATCAGGATCACTACGTTAGACCAGGACATCATTTTAGTAATACTTGTAATCAAATTCCTTATGCATTATAATTGAAATTCTTTAATGTTTATACTTTTGTATTATGAAGTACTCTAATTAAGTAGTTCAAATCGATTGTAATTTGTGTAAGTAGAGTTAAGTTGCATTTGTACTAGAGTGGTAACACCTAATATTCGAATCCAGATCGTCGGATCGAGTTTAGGGTGTTACATTTTTTTTTCCAAATAATAAAATGATTATCACAACTTTTAATTTAATATAACTACTATGATATATATTTTTTCACTTTTTAAAATTGATTAGAAATTTTTTTAAATGTTAATTTAGTAATATGATGAAAAATAAATAATATTTTTATCAGTTTAAAACTTTTAAAACTCGTGCTTTTATATATATTATAGATAAATTAAAATCTTTAATAAACAATTACGGTTGTATAAAAAAAGATAAAATGTTTGTCCAAAGTACAACATTAAAGTATATTAATTGATTTATTCTATTAATTTAAAAACAGAAAATGGTAAATTATAGTTTTAAGTTATCTTTTATTAATTTTAAAACAAAAAAATGTTATATATAAATAATGGAGCTGCTATGTGTCGACAAAATAAATATGTCACATGTCAAAAATTTAGATTGTTTAATCAGTTGGGACCTTAAGACCTTGTAATATCACTCACCTATATATATATATATATGACTAGTTTTTTATTATGTGTGATGCACGAGTTAATTGTTTGTATCAATTATATTACATTATATATTTTTAAAATTTTTATAATTTTTATACAATTTTGTGAATAATTTATCTTAAATATTGTATAAAATATTTATATTGTTCAACACATTGATTCAATGAATCAATGAAATGTTCATAATGTTTTTGTTCATTTCAAGGTCTTAAATATTTTTTTCATTAATTTTAAGCCTCGCACTATAATTGTTTAATCATTCTCTTATCGATATTATTCTTCAAATCTTTATTGGATGATTGTCTTCCATTATTTTAATGTAAAAAACTTAAAAATAAATTATGTTAAAACAAATGGTAATTAGAGAATAAAAACAAATGATGCAACATAGAGTAGAGGTGCGTATGGGCCAGATTGAGTTGCGCCCAACCAAAATTTTAAGCTTGTTTGTTAGGCCCAGTCTGACCCAAAAAATGTGTCTAAAATATTTTCCAATACCGGCTCAGATAAAATGCTAAAACGAGGGCCTAGCTCGACCGTATTAAATTTTTTATATTAATATTTTAATATAATTTTTAATATATATATATATATATATAAAATACATCAAAAAAACTAAAAATATTAGGATAAATATTTCCCAACAAATTGAAAATAAATTATGTATACTTAAATAACACTAAGATAGGTGCAATTTAACAAACAAATGCCTCTAAAATAGTAACAAAATTAATAATAAATAAAGAGTTATACAATAACAACAAAATAATAGTAACATAATAGTGAAATGATATCAAAATAGTGAAAAAAAAGAAAATAGCAACAAGAAAACAGTAAAAAAATATTTTTTTTGCATACTCGGGTCGGGCCGAGCTATGCTTGGGTCAAAAAAACTTTACTTGAGGCCCGACGCATTTTATAAATAAGTCTTATTTTTTGTCCAAATCTATTTTTTAAACCTATAATTTTATCTATACCTTCCTACTTTTTGAATGGACCTTTGGGCCGGATTGTAAATCTAACATAGAGTTAAAATATATAGAGTAAAAAAAATTTAAAAATAATAAGATGTCAGTGATTAGATTTATAAATTTTTTGTTGCTTTCGTCATATTTGTAGGAATACTATTTATGGGCATTCATCCATTTATAAAATAGGAGAATAGAGGATCTTGTTGAGTCCACATTGAAACCTTACCATATATGTAATTAGATCTTGTAATCATATGTATGTGTATATTATAAAAGAATATACGAAACTATACATAGAAATTTTGAGTTTTAAAATATTTCTCAATTTAAAGTGCATCCCGTTTTTAAATTAAGTTTTAAATGTAATTTTCTTGCGATTGATAATAACAGTAATAATAATTATAATAATAAATTTGTAAATAATAAATAATTATAAACATCATGCATTAAATTATAATAAAAATTTAAAAATAAAATTTCAATAAATATCATAAAATAATGTAATTATATATATCATATCATATTATATTATATTACAAGGTTCTAAATAAATAAATGTGCCATCACATTACATTTTTTTGAAACGCGACACTATTTTACACTATACCTTTATAAATTATATGAGATAATTTGCTTTAAACATAACTTAATAATTATACTTATATTACAATTCATAAAACTCTTTTTTAAATTAATTTTATTGTTATTATTTTTATAATAAAATCCTTTTTGTTACTGTTAATTATAATTCTTTGTTATACAAAATCTTATAATTAAATATGTACCTATCTATTTACTATAATCTTTTTAATATAATATTTCAAATAAAAAATTTTTCAATTTATTTTAACAATTCGAGCGTCTATTTATTATAATCAGTTTAATTTAATATTTTTAAACTTCATATTAAAACATACATTTTATATACTACCATGCATTATCGATTTTTTACGTTAAGATTAAATTTACATTATTTTTTGTTTCTTTTTAAAAATAATCATATTGACAAACACATGGGTATATAAATTAGTTATTATATAAAAGAATGTACGAGAATATATATGAAAATATTGAGTTTTAAGATAATTTTTTGAGTTCCAAAATATTTCCTTAATTATTAACCTATAATTATGAGACCCATTATTAACTTTAATTAATTATATCATATAATATTTTAATTTAATTTAATCACATTATATAATAATTAGTTTAATTTAATTACCATAATATACACCTCACTATTATCACATCAAATAATAATTTAATTTAAATTAATTTAGCAAGATACAGGAAAAAGAAGTAACCTTATTTTATTGTTTATCTTATATATGGTAGCATACATACACATATCATATCATATCATATAATAAAATAGAATTTAGGAATAATTTTATTAACAGTTAGTTTAAACTAGTTCTAAGACATTTATCACCTATTACATATTACCAGATTTAATTTCGTAATCAAATTAATAATGAAACATTATAAAAAATTAAATAGATTCATAAAAATAATTAAATATATATAATTATTTGTGTATTGGACAAGCATGCAAACTAGTATATAATATATATGATATTGTGTTTGTCTTTTATTATTTTTATATAAAATGTTTATGGATGGAAGAAATGTGGACTTTGTTGTGTCTACATTTTTTTTGGTGAAAAGAAACAAATTACATGATAATTATTAGACTAATTCTGTAATAGCCTGTTTTCAGTAAAATCGGAACAGTAGTTTCGGGGCCACAAGCTCGATGCGTGAGTAATTATTTTATTATTATTTTAATGTTTACAGCATGTTAGTAGTATCGTATAAAAATTTCTTAAAGAAATTTTATCGTTTGCATGCTTAATTCGATAAAAAATACTAAACTGCAAAATGGGGTTTATGTTGTAAATAAACCATTAAAATCATGAATGGACTATTATAGACATTTTATTAGATGATTTAATGGTTATATTACAAGGTTAATTAAGTAAATTAATTAATAAATTAAGTAAAACAAAAACAAAGTAATTAAGGTATCATCTTTCTAAGCTACTCTTCACCGAAAATAAAGAAGAAAAACCCCATTTTAAACACCTTGAAGTTTCGGCAATTAAAGTTCTTGCATGAGGTCAATTTTGAGGTTAGTTTTTGATGATTTTTATGTTTTAGGATCGTTGTAGCTTAATCTAGCTAGTTTAGGGACTAATTTGCAAAATTGTTAAAACATTAGGTTTTGCCATAAATGTATACATGTTTTTTGTGATGTTTGATGGAAGAAAATGAACCTTTGTTGTTAGATAAACAACTTTTGTTAAGTGTTTTTTTGATAAATTTGTTAATTAGGGGTTTAATTGATAAATATGAAAATTTCATAGTGAAACTGTGAAAAAAATGAAATGTATGAGCTGCTATGGGTTCATATGAAATTCAGCTAGACTTGGGTAGGGATGAAATTGCATGAATTTCATTTTACGAGTTTAAGGACTAAATTGTTAAGAAATCAAAACAAAAGAGGCAAAAACATAATTTTATAAAAATGTGAATTTGGATTGAATTAAATAGAATGACTATTAAATTGATTGGATTTATTCATTTAGATCAAGATAGACCTCGTATGACTTTAGATCGAGGCAAAGAGAAAGCTTCAAATTAATCGACTCCGTTTCTACATCATTTTATCGTTGAGGTAAGTTCGTATGTTTAAATAGTGTTTTAAATTATGTTTTAAATGCTATTATTTTATAATATCAAATTGTGTTGCGGTGGAAAAATCTAACGACGTATCGACAATCATCGACAGTGAAAAGGGACAGCTTCGGCTATCGAAATATGAAAAGGGATGGTGATGACCATCAACAATGAAAAGGAATGGTGGCGACCATTAAATTATGAAAAGGGATGGCTTCGGCTATCGAACTATGAAAAGGGATAACTTCGGCTATCGAAATATGAAAAATGATAGCTTTGGCTATTGGAATATGAAAAGGGATAGCTTCGCCTATCAAAATATGAAAAGAGATAGCTTCGGCTATCGAATTATGAAAAGGGGTGGTGATGACCATCAACTATGAAAAAGGATGGTGACAACAATCGAATTATGAAAAGGGATAGCTTTGGCTATCGAATTATGAAAAGGGATACGTTTACTATTAATTATGAAAAGGAATGGTGATAACCATCAATTATGAAAGGGATGGTGACGACCATTGTGATACCACTTCGTGTTAGCTTCGGTAAGAGTTTTGATGCAAGTTACTTGTTACTATGGAAGGTAGGAAGCATGTGTATTCATGATTTATGGAAAGTTATTTTATCATGTGTTGATATTGAATTTATGTGATCAAGCACTAATTTGAGTTGTTATTGATGCTTAGGCTTGTGCCAAGCTTGTGTTGGAATGATTCATATTTATTTTAAGCTTATGCATCGTATTGGAAAGCATCGTTTATGAATTACGAACTTACTAAGCATTATATGCTTACCTTGTGTTCATTTTTGTATGTTTTGTAGTTAATCGAAAGCTCGTTCGGGTTAGAAGTTTGTCGGAGACCTATCACACTATCCATCGGCTATATCGATAAATTTTGATGTTTTTAAGTCATGATTATAATGACATGTATAGGTGTTTTGTGCTTGATGATATAACCATTATGCCTGGCTTGTAAATGTGGTATTTTGGTTAATGAATTAGTTGTCATGTTGGCTTGTATATATGTGGTTTTATGATGGTGGATAATTTGGCATTTTGGTGCTTTTTTTGCTTGATGTTGGAATGGTCAAGTTGATGTATGTTTTAGTGACCATTTTGGTATTTTTGAATGTGATTTTGGTATGGTCATTTTGGTAGAATTTGGTTTAGATATTGGTTGCAACTATTGAATTGTTAAATGGCTAAGTTATGCTTGTGTTTAAGTATATGTAATGTCATGAAAATTAAGGTGCCTTTTGGCATATTGGTTGTATGAATAGGTACCATAATGTGCTCGCTTGATTATGCATATTTTAGGTACAATTTGGATGCTTGAAATAGGTGCAAATGGATTGTATGTGTGTGCACAATTTGGGTGAAGGAAATGGTTTGAAAATGGCCTATTTCTTGTCCACACGGCCTAAGACACGGGCATGTGTCTCAGCTGCATGTGACACACGACCATGCGACATGGCCGTGTGTCCCTTATAGGTTTCAAAGGATTGCAAGTCAGGTTGTTACACGACCTAACACATTGTAACACCCCTAACCTGTATTCGTCACCGGAATAGGGTTACGAGGCATTATCTATCAATTCACAACATAAAACATACAATCTCATAAACCATTCAACACAATCACTTTGTCCTTATAAGGGCCTACGAGGCCCTAATCATGCTTTAGAAGTGGTTCGGGACTAAACTGATAACATACAAAAAATTCAAAAAACTTAGAAATTTTTCAATCATAGAAGGGTCAAAAGCCCGTGTGAATAGGCTGTGTGACTCACACGGCTAGTAGACACACCCGTGTCTTAGGCCATCTAGAAATAGGGCATACATACTGGCTTGCATCACACGGCCGAGGACACGCCCGTGTGCCAGACCATGTGAAAACTGGCAAGTATACTGACTTGGGTCACACGGCCAACCACACGCCCGTGTGTCCAGCCCGTGTGCCCTTTAGGGGGTATACTGACTTATACCATACGGCCAGTCACACGTCCATGTGTGAGACTGTGTGGAGCATACTGACTTCAATTCAATTTCAACACCAGGGGATACACGGCCGTATAGCATAACCATGTGTCGTACACAGTTGAGACACACGCCCGTGTCTCTGCCCATGTGGACAAAAATAGGCCATTTGCAAGGCCAATTTGCCACTCATTTTGCACACACCTAAAAACACTCAAATGGTACCATTTCATCACACAAATAGGCCGCCAGAATCATCTAACAAATGCACAATTAATACCATTATACTCTCATCTATTCCAATTCTCGATTCACTACTATTTACTTAACCAAATACATGTTAAAACAAAATCAAATATTATGGTTCATTTATCATAATTCACACATACATAACTTCCTTATAAATAACCAACTTTCATACCAAAATAAGCCATTACTCATGACCTTATATATATACCAAAACATACATCTTTACAAGCCATTAAATATAACCAAACACACATCAACATTAACAACATTTATAAGCCAACTCTCATGGCTATATTCACAACCAAAATACTATATCTAGCTTATACATGCCAAATACCATATATACATAACTTCAAAAGTACCAAAAATAGATGTTTGATAGTGAGATGATGTTCCCGATGAATCCCAAATCCGAGCTAGCCTTGATTCTCTATAAAACATAGGAAAAATAACACAAAGTAAGCTTCCCAACTCTGTAAGTTCGTATTAAGTTAATGAGCAACTTCACCTCTCATTTACAATTCTATCAATATAAATGCAAAATAATACAAATACATTAAATCTTAAACCATTCAATCATTCATTCAATTGCTTACCAAGAGTTCAACCATTTCATGGATTCAATGTTTGTAAACTTTACGTACATACCTGTACTAACTTACACCAATCTCATTCTAATCCACATCTTTCAATTTCCCGTTGAACCACCCGGAATAGAAGTCAGATATTTAAGGATCTCAATCGATAAGTACCTATACCATGGCCCGTAGCCAAATCAAGGTAACTTATCTCGAAGTACCTATACCATGGCTCGTAGCCAAATCAAGGTATAACTCACACCCGAAGTGCCTATGTCATGGCCCGAAGCCAATTTAATACCCTAATGACATGTCATTAATATCCTAGACTATTCCTAAGGTTCAACCAGTAATTTCCAATACCAAGTCATAGTCAAATCATTTCAAATCACTGTCGAATCATAGTCGAACAAGTTCATGGGCTAAAATTTACAACTTATACAATATCACAACATTTAAATATGATTATAATAGAGTTTCTTACATACGAACTTACCTCGTGTTTGGAATTGACGGATCGGATCGACTATTTGACAGCCTTATTTTTCCCCCGATCTAAATCCAAATTCTTTCTTTCTTGATCTATATGAATTTTTAAATTAACTTATTTATTCATCTACTCATTCAATTTAGTCCAAAATTACTCATTCAAGCATTTTTACACATTAACCTCTAAACTTTCACATTTAATCAATTTAGTCTTTATTTCACAAATACAAAAAATTCACACAATTCAACAAAATCCAAGTTTGGCCGAATTACATATAGGTCCCTAGTAGCCCAAAAATTTTATTTATGTCACATTTCAACCACTCAATTTGCATATTTCACAATTTAATCCCTATTATGCATTTTCATAAAAAATCACTTAATAAAACATGCAAAACTATCATCAAGCTTTCATAATCTATCATTAAACAACAAAGAACTCATAGATTCAACAATGAAAACTCTAAAAATCTTTAAAAATTTTGAAATTAAAGGTACGGGCTAGCTAGAATACGAAGCAACGATCTCAAAAACGTAAAAATTATCAAAACTAAGCAAAAACCGTACCTTAATTAGCTATTGAACCATAGTTGAATGGAAAACCTAAAAGGATGGTTTTCTTCTCTTTAAAATTGGTTAAGGATGATGATATTAGGTGATGGTTTTAGATTGTTTTATTTATTATATGATTAATAATCAAATTACTTAAATAACCTTTAGTAAAACATCTAAAAACACCTAATTATAAGTCCATATATGTCCACCAATGTTTTAAATGGTTTAATTACCATTTAAGGCCACCATAATTAAAATCCAAAGCCATTAGACACCTTTAACTACTAGAATGCAACTTTTTTATTTTACGCGATTTAGTCCTTTTTCTCAAATTGAGTAATTAAATGATAAAATTAACTCCCGAAATTTTCGTACATATCAAATAACATGCTATAAACACATAAAATAATATTAAAATAATTTTTAGACATCATATTTGTGGTTCTGAAACCATTGTTTCGATTTAGCTAAAACTGGGCTGTTACACATATGGCCTGGCATACGAGCGTGTGAGTCCATTTCGAGGGTTACGCGACCTGGCACACGGGCGCGTGGCTTGGTCGTGTGACCCAAGTTAGAGAGTTACATGGGCACGGATACGGGTTGGGGCACGACTGTGTGTCCCTGCTTCGAATGTCCACACAACTTGGCCACACGACAGTGTGACCCCTACAGTTTGAAAATTCTAACTTTTTCCCAAAAATTCTTTACGTTTCTAATTTAGTCCCGATTCATTTCTAAAGTGTTTTTAGGGCCCCGAGGGCTCATATAAGGGACAATATGCATGTATTTGAATGTATTATAATATGATTTATGAAATGTTTAGGAATGAATGTTTAAGTTTTAAATTTTTTGATAATACTCCGTAACTCTATTCCGGCGATAAATACGAGTTTGGGGTGTTACAAATTCCTTTAAAAGGGAATCTTCGAACAAGCGTAGACCCAATCTCCTATCATGAACCATCTTTACAAGTCTATCAACGATTTTATTTTCATCTCGAGAGATATACTGGATCTTCCAATTCCTTGTTATTTCCAAGAGTTGATGGATTCTCTAAACGTGAGTCAAATTGGAACCCCTGAGCGGTTCATCTTGAATTGCATTAACAACTTCAAGACTATCAGTTTGAATTAGGACACTTTCATAACCCCGTTACAGAATAAGTTTTAAGCCATCTAAGAAACCCCAAAGTTCAACGTCTATAACTATGCATATGCCCAAATATCTAATAAAACTAAAAATCCACCCCCATTATGGTTACACACAAATCCCCCAGTAGTAGTAAAGCCATCATCAATCCTAACCAAACGATCTATAGATAAACGTACCCAATTCCTTTTAAGGTGCAAGTTAGCAGCAAGACTTCGTGTTCTGTATGTTGAAGTTTTTTTAGATAGAAGCAAACTGTTTTGCCCAAATATGAGACACTTTGATGATTTCATCAGTATTCCAAGAAAAAACCTTGAAAAATATAAAGGTTACGATTTTTCCAAATGCACCAAGAAATTATTCCAAAGAGGCATGACCAATCAACACCTTTCAGACAAAGAATCTACTGATTAATAAGGTTTTCTATCATCCATTCATAAAGGGATATGGAGTAAAAATTAGATAGCTTATTTGCAAGAATGAGCTTGTTCCAAATGTCCCTAGTCGCAGGGCAATCCCTAAACACATGAAGTACATCTTTGGAACCATGTCCACAAACCTCACAAGCACTGTCAGTTCCTGATCCTCTTCTTACCCTCTCTGCATTTGTGATTAAATGTTGTTTGAGAACAAGCAAGGGGTGAGCATTCGATCGAATCAAATCGAATGAAAATTTTTTGAGTTAATCGAGTTTCTGAATCTTATTTCATCATCCTAACTTGATTTAAAATTTTTACGAATCGAGTCGAGTGAGATGGAATTCGAATTGAATTGAATCAAATATATTTGTTCGAGTTAAATTTAAAAAATGACTATGATGTTGGTTATTTTTATGTAATTTTTTAAAAAAATATTTTTCTTTAAAATTTTTTTCTTTGATTAGTCATCATAGGGATTTTGATTTGGGGGGTTTGAATGAACTGATGAAGAAGAAGAAGAATGGAGGGTTTACTTTAAGGTTTTTTTTAAGAAGAAGAAGAAGAGAAAATTTGAATTGGGGTTTAATTTAGGGTTTTTTAAAAGAAATTTGGTATTTGGGAACTGGGAGTTTTAGGTTTGAATTGGAGAAGAAATGGACGATGGAATCTTGACTTTTGGGGAAATTGGGATGGTGGGGCTGACCAAGCTTTGGGAAATTGGGAAAATGGCAAACGTGTTTTTTTTTGGGGGGGGGGAGGGGGAAATAGGGTGGGTTTGGGCTTTGGGGGAAATAAGTATTGTAAAAGGATTTGGGCTGGAAAGTGGGGAATATAAATTTAAAAATTAAAATTATATAATTTGTATTTTATTTATTTAAATTATTCGAGTTATTCGAATTCAAAAATTTAACTTGACTTGAACTCGAAATTCAAAAAAAAATCAAGTTGATCCGATTAACTCAAATAAGTCGATTTGAATAAATCAAAATTAAATTTTTTTGTCAAATTTTTTGAGTCGAATCGAACTTTGTTCACCCCTAGAGCAAGCCATAGAAAAATCTGACTCGTTGCCGACCTTGGGCCTTCCAAGGGGGCTGCCAAATGAGTTCTTTCACATTCCAAGCTCTTTCTTGAAGTTTACCATATGCACTTTCAAGGAAGAAAGAACCTATTGAAGTGCTCTCCAAATGATCTTATCAAGCCTAGATGAAGAATGAGCCAACGAGATTCCAACAATCTTATCGATGATCTCCTCAGTAACCCATAGTCTAAAGAAGTCTAAATCCCAGGAACCATCATTTGTAACCATATTACTAAAAGGACAATTCATGTCAAGATTAACACAAGAAGGGATCGGCTTATACAAGGGACCAATATTTGGAATCCAAGGGTCTCACTAGCAATTAATACGTTTCTCATCACCTACAGACCAAATTAAAACTGCACGAATAAGAGGTCATATCTTGGGGAGAGATCTCCATAAAAAGGAACAACGTCTGCTCATTAAAAACTCAGACAATCCACTTTGAACCCAATACTTCGATTTGAGTACCCTAACCCAAAGGGCATTGGATTTAGTCACAATATTGAAACCAACTGTAATATCCTGATTTTGGGCCTAGTCGGAATATTGGTTTCGTGACCACAAAATCCGAGATAGAAATAATTATTTTATGATCATTTTGAGGTCCATGATATGATTGCATGATTGTGTGAAAATTTCGTGAAGAAATTTTATGCATAAAGTGCTTAAATTGAAACTAGGGACTAAATCGAATAATTTGTAAAACTTGCATTCTAGAAGTTTCTAGTATGAAATTGTTTTGAAATATTAATTAGGAGGTCTTAAATAGAAATTTTACCAATTTCTAAGTCTAGGGACAAAAATTGGACATGGATGGAATTTTTGGAAAGTTTAGTAGTAAGGGCATTTTGGTCATTTAGGGGTAAAATGAATTAAAATACAAAATTAAAAGCCAATTTTGCTCATCTTCAACCCCATGGCCGAATATAGCAAGGAGAAACCATGGCTATGGTTTTTCAAGCTTCCAAGCTCGATTGTAAGTCCGTTCTAGCCTCGTTTTTAATGATTTTTACGTTTTTGGAGTCCGGTAGCTCGATTAAGCTTATGCTAGCAATAATTCAACCTAGGGTTCATATTTGGAAAAATACCCATAGGTGAAATTTGTGTATTTTGGTGTTTTATGATAGAATATGAGGTTTTAAATTATGTTAGACAACTTGTACTACTCGGTTTTAAGTGAAAACGAGCAAAAGGGCTTAATCGGTAAAAATACCTAATAGTCATAAGTACATGTTAGAGTGAGAATTTATGTTTCCATAGAAGGGAAAAATGATCAGCATGTCGTAAAACATAAGAAGATAGGCTGAAGTTTAATTTACGAGCTTTGGGGAAAAAAGTGTAAATATGCAAAAGTTTAGGAGCAAAACTGTAATTTTTCCAAAATATGATTTTGGGTCAATTTGTATAATGTGAGTCCCAATTAGACTATATTTTAAATGATAGAGCAAGGAAAACTAAAATTCGGGCTAAAATGGAGAAAATACCAAGTTGTGGACGAAATGGTAAAAGTAGCCATTTCCGCATACGAGGTAAGTTCATATGTAAATGTTGGTAACATAGTTATTATTTTAAATGTTTTTACGTTATTTAAATGATATGATGATATGATGATTTTTTTATCGTGAAATATTATGCTTTGTGGTTAATGTTGAGTAATATGCAAATTATGTTTACTACTTGATAAATATGAATTGCTACCGAGTATCGGTTCCGATATTCCATGGAAGACGGAAAATGTGAGATCGAGGAAAAAAAAAGGCCCGTTTGAACCTTAGGAATAGATTAGGATACAAGTGATATGCCATTAGGATGGTTGAGCATCCGAACTCGTTGAGTTGAGTCCGAGTTCACTTATGGATGCAAATGTCCGAGCTCGTTGAGTTGAGTCCGAGTTCGTGAGATGTAACTAGGCATCCGAACTCGTTGATTTGAGTCCGAGTTCACTCATGGATGCGAACGCCTGAGCTCGTTGAGTTGAGTCCGAGTTCGCTTATGGGCGGGTTACATAGTAGCTTGGCTACATATGTGGCACTTATGTGCAAACTTTCCATGTATCCGAATTATATTCCGATGTGTTCAACGGGTAAAATTCTACTAAAATGGAGGAATACTAGAGATGAAAGGGACGTATTGGTAAGTGTTGTGAAATGAATACTTTGAACAGGTATGTACTTAACCCTCGGGTTGAAAAATCGATATAACAACAATATGGTAAGATGATAAATGAAAATGTGATATGAATGTCTTGGTGATGATTATGCAAATGATGTTTTATGTTTGCTTATATGGTTATGTTACTTGCTATTTGCATGTGAACTTATTAAGCATTTATGCTTACTCCCTCCTTTTCATTCCTTGTAGTTTTGACAAGCCAGCTCGGAAATCGGGAATGGTCGGAGGCTCGCTCACACTATCCGTATACCATCTTGGCATAATGGCTTGTATATTTTGAGTATGGCATGTATAGCATTATAATCATTTTGTATATATGGTCTTATGATATGGTTATTGAGTGGTATGGAAATGCTTGGTAATGATTAGCCATTGGAATGGCTAATCATGATCATATTTGGTGTTATGTATGCTAAATTGCTAGCTAATCCATGGAAACCATGAAATAGGTAAAATTTACCATAAAATAGATTCAGACAGCAACAGTGATGTGATTTTGAAAAATCATTAAAAATAGTAGAGATACAATTAGATGATGAATAAAATATGGAATTAAATAATTATGAGTCTATTTTCATATGGATGGAACAAAACAGGTATATGAGTTATATTTTATGAGATGTTTAAATTTTTGTGAAACAGGTCCAGAGCGATTTCCGGATCCCCTGTTCTGACTTTGGAAATTCACCATAAATTTTACAAAGGTAATTAGAAGTCATGATTTATATGTACAGATTCCTTATTGAGTCTAGTTTTATTAGAAACAAACGGCATAGTCATTGAAGCTCTGTACAGGGAGATATCTGATTCGTAATACACAGAGGTCAGAGTAGTCGAACCCTGAAATAGGGGAGACTTTAACTAATAAACTGTACTAATTGGCCTAACCAAAATTTCTAGAAAAAAATTAGTAGATAGATATATGAGTCTAGTTTCAGGGAAAATTTACGGAATTGGATTTCGAGTTTCGTAACTCGAGATATGATTTTTCTTGTAACTGTGACGGGAGTAGCTAGAAAGCTGTGAATGTAGAAACAAAAGATTTGAAGTTCTTAATTTGATAAATTATGTTTGGTAACTCCTCAAGCTCGACTCCGGAGACGGTTTCGGGCATGGGGGCGTTACATTTAGTGGTATCAGAGCAGGTTTAGTCGGTCCTCGGACTAACCTAGCATGTGTAAAAGTTTAGCTATACATGCCACTGATCTGTGATAGTGTGATGTCTTCTGACGCGTATGAGTACCGTCTTATTTAGACAGGGTACTCTCCAACCGAGCTGCGCCGACCATGTTCAATGTTATGTGAAGGTATTTGAGTAAAATTATGATTATGATAAGTCTCGGTTCAGAAAAGTATGAATAAAAGTTTATGATACATATGTGATAAATATCCATATTTGCTTAATGCTTATATGATGTAGAGTATATGGCTTACTTGATAAGATGAACGGAATAAATAGAAAGTAGTAGAGGTATGAATAAAGGTCATAATATCATGATACGAATGAAAATGTCCTTGTCTTGATTGGACGTTGAATGTTGATGAATGTTAATGATATACAATTTTTTATGAGATAAAGGATTATAATGAAATGAACTTATCTATGTTAAATTGTTGGACTGAATTATATGATTGTAATGATATGTACATGATGATGCACGAAATGAAAGTTGTGATTGTGATGCAAATATCTATGTTTGTTTGGCCTTATATGATGTCATGAACATGAATTAATTTAATTAAATGAATGGATAAGTAAAGCTATCTAGAAAACATAGAATGTATGAATAAGTATATTGTCTAAATGGGACAATAGGAAAATTTGTGTAAGCCAACATGAATGTTGCATTGCCTGAATGAATGACATGATTTTGATGATATTGCTATGATGATGGAAGTTGTGTCATATGTGTATGTATAAGAAAGTCGAGTCAGAGGTCCTACAACCCCTCCCCCTTACCGAAGTGGTACTTATAATGGAATTTCATGAGATTTGTATTGAATAAGTTTCCGGTTGAGAACCCAAAGAGTACAGTGATAGAATAATTATAAGTATGATTAGAGATTGAAAATGAGCTGATAAGTAAAGTCAGAGCCAGTAAAGTATCGGATTGACGTAAAAATTATTGGAGTTATGCACTGTCCCAGTTAGAAAAGGAATTCTCCTTGGTAAACTGAATTACTCAGGTGCAAGGTCGAGAAAAGTGTAAATCGAAATTTATTCAGAACTGGCCTTCTTTAGTGAATGGTTTAATATGAAATTTTGTGACGGCAGAACTAGTTGGGGAAATGATAATTGAAATGTGAACTATCTGAATGTGAAAGTTATGACTGAACAGATTTAGCAGTCTCTTTTGAGATGTTCTATGTGTTTACCCGTTCTCAGAAATATTTCTATGGCTATTGATCTTCTGAAGAAATTCTTGTTATATGGGAATGTCTTTTAATCTTGGTGTTGGATGAAAGCATTGGTAGTCTGACTGGTTTATAATTTATATTGCTCTATTTCATCGGGTATTCTATTCCATTTCGTCTAATAAGAATTGATGAGAGAATACATATGATATTATGATTATGTTTATTCTACTTGATGCTTCATCTGATATATATGTATGGGAAGATATATTGTTCTTGTTATATTTGATTCCAGTGGGATTAAATGATGTTTTCTTTTGGACTTTCTTTCTTTAAAGAATTATCGAGGTATTCTGTATTTTCTCTATGATTTTGGTTTTGATTCTCCGGTATAGTATCGTATCTTGGATTTCTTTATTCGGTTTTCTTGTTATCTTTGTTCTATAATTTGTCAATTATGACTCGTGCTCAAAGTTCATTCTTCAGCTCGTGATAATCATGTCAAATATGACTATACTTCTAATTTGATCTTGGTAATGTGGTGATTTTAGTATTGGGATTTTTTCTAATTTCTGTGTAAGGATTTGACATCAGTAAAGGCATAGGTGATAAAAGCGCGAGTTTCAGTCGGTATGGTGAATTATTTATTTGAATGATTTCATGTGACAATTATGTCAGGATTATTTTTCTCAAGACTGATAATAGAATTTCATTTTGTACAGATCAAAGAGTAAATAGTCTGAACGAGAAGTGTATATTTATTAGAAAGAGTTGGATATTAGTTAAAGTCACTACGAATGATAAGGTTTTCATCTTGTGAAAGCTGAAAAGTTTATTACATGTTGACAGAGTTCGGATAGATGAGAATATTGATAACCGAAGCGTCTGAACTAGACTAATCTACATTGAGTAAAGACTTCCTGACTTTCAGTAATGTACTGTTGTATGAATTGTGATGTGTTTCAAGACAGTGAGGTAATGTGATAGTTTAGAGCATTCGATGTTACATAAAATCGGAGTTGTTAAAGGGGTTAAAGCCGAGCATTGGGATCTATCAAAATTATCCTTGTCAGTGTTGATATTGGGATGGAAATGAGAAGGATTATTCTTGAGGCCATATTAGAATTATTTCCATAGCGGAAAGAGGAAAATGTGATGTATCCTATTGTTAAATGTTTGGCGAGATCTATAAATCATATCGGTATTGAATGAATTCCTACTCATCAGATTCATGGAATTTTAGGTCTTTTTGATTGTTGAATTTCTTGGAATTCTAGTCTCCATTAACCAAATTGAGATCTGGTTTTATGTCAAGATGACAAGGGAAACGGAGAAGGGTTGAAAATTTAAGAACAATTAAGAGATAAGTTCGTAAACTTTCAGAATATATGAGAAATTAATGAGATATATTGGAAGCACCGCCTGAGTGAAAGTTCTTCAGCATCGAATATGAAATTGAGGAATCTAAGTGAAGACCACTTTTTTGGTAAGATTTTCGGGGACGAAAATCCCTGAAGGGGGGGAGAGTTGTAATATCCTGATTTTGGGCCTAGTCGGAATATTGGTTTCGTGACCATAAAATCCGAGATAGAAATAATTATTTTATGATTATTTTGAGGTCCATGATATGATTGCATGAT
Source organism: Gossypium hirsutum (assembly GCF_007990345.1). Classification (NCBI taxonomy): domain Eukaryota; kingdom Viridiplantae; phylum Streptophyta; class Magnoliopsida; order Malvales; family Malvaceae; genus Gossypium; species Gossypium hirsutum. Next base: position 58,816,458 of record NC_053429.1, on the reverse strand, counting down.
TGTGTGAAAATTTCGTGAAGAAATTTTATGCATAAAGTGCTTAAATTGAAATTAGGGACTAAATCGAATAATTTGTAAAACTTGCATTCTAGAAGTTTCTAGTATGAAATTGTTTTGAAATATTAATTAGGAGGTCTTAAATAGAAATTTTACTAATTTCTAAGTCTATGGACAAAAATTGGACATTGATGGAATTTTTGGAAAGTTTAGTAGTAAGGGCATTTTGGTCATTTAGGGGTAAAATGAATTAAAATACAAAATTAAAAGTCAATTTTGCTCATCTTCAACCCCATGGCCGAATATAGCAAGGAGAAACCATGGCTAGGGTTTTTCAAGCTTCCAAGCTCGATTGTAAGCCCGTTCTAGCCTCGTTTTTAATGATTTTTACGTTTTTGGAGTCCCGGTAGCTCGATTAAGCTTATGCTAGCAATAATTCAACCTAGGGTTCATATTTGGAAAAATACCCATAGGTGAAATTTGTGTATTTTGGTGTTTTATGATAGAATATGAGGTTTTAAATTATGTTAGACAACTTGTACTACTCGGTTTTAAGTGAAAACGAGCAAAAGGGCTTAATCGGTAAAAATACCTAATAGTCATAAGTACATGTTAGAGTGAGAATTTGATGTTTCCATAGAAGGGAAAAATGATCAGCATGTCATAAAACATAAGAAGATAGGCTGAAGTTTAATTTACGAGCTTTGGGGAAAAAAGTGTAAATATGCAAAAGTTTAGGGGCAAAATTGTAATTTTTCCAAAATATGATTTTGGGTCAATTTGTATAATGTGAGTCCTAATTAGACTATATTTTAAATGATAGAGAAAGGAAAACTAAAATTCGGGCTAAAATGGAGAAAATACCAAGTTGTGGACGAAATGGTAAAAGTAGCCATTTCCGCATACGAGGTAAGTTCATATGTAAATGTTGGTAACATAGTTATTATTTTAAATGTTTTTACATTATTTAAATGATATGATGATATGATGGTTTTTTTTATCGTGAAATATTATGCTTTGTGGTTAATGTTGAGTAATATGCAAATTATGTTTACTACTTGATAAATATGAATTGCTACCGAGTATCGGTTCCGATATTCCATGGAAGACGGAAGATGTGAGATCGAGGAAAAAAAAGCCCGTTTGAACCTTAGGAATAGATTAGGATACAAGTGATATGCCATTAGGATGGTTGAGCATCCGAACTCGTTGAGTTGAGTCCGAGTTCACTTATGGATGCAAATGTCCGAGCTCGTTGAGTTGAGTCCGAGTTCGTGAGATGTAACTAGGCATCCGAACTCGTTGAGTTGAGTCCGAGTTCGCTTATGGGCAGGTTACATAGTAGCTTGGCTACATATGTGGCACTTATGTGCAAACTTTCCATGTATCCGAATTATATTCCGATGTGTTCAACGGGTAAAATTCTATTAAAATGGAGGAATACTCGAGATGAAAGGGACGTATTGGTAAGTGTTGTGAAATGAATACTTTGAACAGGTATGTACTTAACCCTCGGGTTGAAAAATCGATATAACAACAATATGGTAAGATGATAAATGAAAATGTGATATGAATGTCGTGGTGATGATTATGCAAATGATGTTTTATGTTTGCTTATATGGTTTTGTTACTTGCTATTTGCATGTGAACTTATTAAGCATTTATGCTTACTCCCTCCTTTTCATTCCTTGTAGTTTTGACAAGCTAGCTCGGAAATCGGGAATGGTCGGAGGCTCGCTCACACTATCCGTATACCATCTTGGCATAATGGCTTGTATATTTTGAGTATGGCATGTATAGCATTATAATCATTTTGTATATATGGTCTTATGATATGGTTATTGAGTGGTATGGAAATGCTTGGTAATGATTAGCCATTGGAATGGCTAATCATGATCATATTTGGTGTTATGTATGCTAAATTGCTAGCTAATCCATGGAAACCATGAAATAGGTAAAATTTACCATAAAATAGATTCAGACAGCAACAGTGATGTGATTTTGAAAAATCATTAAAAATAGTAGAGATACAATTAGATGATGAATAAAATATGGAATTAAATAATTATGAGTCTATTTTCATATGGATGGAACAAAACAGGTATATGAGTTATATTTTATGAGATGTTTAAATTTTTGTGAAACAGGTCCAGAGCGATTTCCGGATCCCCTGTTCTGACTTTGGAAATTCACCATAAATTTTACAAAGATAATTAGAAGTCATGATTTATATGTACAGATTCCTTATTGAGTCTAGTTTTATTAGAAACAAACGGAATAGTTATTGAAGCTCTGTACAGGGAGATATCTGATTCGTAATACACAGAGGTCAGAGTAGTCGAACCCTGAAACAGGGGAGACTTTAACTAATAAACTGTACTAATTGGCCTGACCAAAATTTCTAGAAAAAAATTAGTAGATAGATATATGAGTCTAGTTTTAGGGAAAATTTACGAAATTGGATTTTGAGTTTCGTAACTTGAGATATGATTTTTCTTGTAACTGTGACGGGAGTAGCTAGAAAGCTGTGAATGTAGAAACAAAAGATTTGAAGTTCTTAATTTGATAAATAATGTTCGGTAACTCCTCAAGCTCGACTCCGGAGACGGTTTCGGGCGTGGGGGCGTTACACCAACCTTCATCACGAAAGAAGTATTCTAGTCCTTTAAATATCTTAGCCCAAGAACTCCATGTGCTTTAGGTTGACACATCGAATCCCAACTCACTAAAGCCATCTTTCTAGCCCCATTGTGAGAATCCCAGATGAACTGTCTAATCATGTGCTCAATTTCATCACACAAGCCTTTTGGGATTATCATTGACTGCATGAAATAACTCAGGATCAAAAGTAAAATCGACTGTGCCAAAGTCACCCTACTAGCTAGAGAGAGTTGTTTAACATCCCAACTAGAAATCTTACTACGTATCTTATAAACAACAAAGTGTAGAGTATTATTAGTGACCTTGTCATGGAAGACTGGTACTCCCAAATAAGGACCCAAATTACACACTTCCTGGAAACTAAATAATTTACTAATGCTTTCCCTTGAGTCACCATCCACTCCCTTTGAAAAAAAATATTAGTTTTCCACATATTAATTTAGTGGCCTGAAATCTCACAAAACTTATCAAGGAAACCTTTAATTACTTTAGCCTGATGTTCCTTTGCTTGACCAAAAATGATCAAATCATCTGAAAAAAAGAGATGAAACAAAGATGAAACAGTACGAGTCAACAGAATAAGGGATCAACTGCCAAATCTATGATTGAGTGGATACTGTGGCTCAACCATTCTATGCACAAGATGAATAAATACGGGGACAACGAACATCCCTGAAGAACCCCTTTAGTTGGCCAAAATTTTTGAGTTGGGACTCCATTCCATAAAACATGCATAATAGAGCTTAAAATAGCTAACATAATGACATTATGGAGAAAAATAGAAATACTTGTAGCTTAGATAGGCTTCAATGAATTTCCAGCAGAGTCAGTCATATGCTTTCTTTTAGTCAATTTTGATATTCATCCATCTCCTCTTTTTGTGCTTACTCTTCATAGAGTTCCTGCACAATAATAATATTGTCCATGACGTTCTTGCTTGTTACAAACCCAACCTGTTCGGGAGCAATAATCCACGAGAAGACAACTTTAAACCAATTTGGAATGACCTTCATGACTAACTTGTAGAGGACAGAACAAATACTAATTGGGCAAAATTGAGAGAAGCTTTCTGGACTCTATTGTTTGGGGATGGGTATAATGAGTGAATTATTTAAGTCCGGGTCAAAGTTATTCCCAAAAAATATCTTCTTAACCCAATTATAGACAGATGCTCTTATATGACCCCACTGACTCTAATAAAACAAAGCATGGTACCTATCACTTTAACACTCTTCACCCGTATCCCTTGCCGGAACAAGGTTCGAGGTGCTACCATATTTAAACTTAACCATTTATATAAAACCAGGCCGTAAAAATTTTTTTCGATCAATTTTAAACTTTTCGTACACACATATATTATCCTATAATCAGGCTTACAAGGCCCCAAAACATTCATGAGGCATTATTAAATATTTACCAATATCTTAGTCTTGTATCATTTACTTACTCAACAATAAATCACAATTCAAATTCTAAATATACATGCTATAAATCACATCACAGGAGATAATAACATACAAGGATATGAATAATAAAACTACCTTAATAACAAGCCAAAGTCTTTGGCTTAATCATAATATTACATACTCAACTTTACAACCCTATACATGCCATAGACTCGAAACATTAAGATTTACTTACGCCGCGTAGACTCGACAATGTGATGATATCTCTGACGGCCTCCAACCCGAGCTAACCTGGCAACCCTAGGGAATATGGGAAAGAAAAGGGGAGTAAGCTTTATGCTTAGTAAGTTCATAAGAAAACAATAAGCAACTCATTAACAAGTTTTATCAATGTTTACAACATAATCACAAATTCACTACAAGTTGTCTTCCTGAGCAATAGTCACTAAATTATTTATAAATGGAGCTACGGAACTCCAAATCAATTGCCATTAATTTTCCATGAAAATAGACTCATATATATTCCATACATAAAAGTTTCATAATTTTTAGTTTGACCAATCAATACCAGATCTTTCTTAAAGTTTCCCTTGTTTCACTGTTTGACTAATCTGACCACTCTTCACTACGAATCAAATTTCTCATTGTACAGAATTCAAAATATGTTCTCGTTGATTTCATTTGAAACTAGACTCATTAAGGAGTCTAAGATTATAAATTTTATCTTATAACCATTTTTGTACAAATTATAATGATTTTCTAAAAAATAGAATAGGGGACCTCGAAGTCATTTGACTCTGTCCCCCGCCACATCAAATATCTCATTATCAGCAATTCTTTTGCTTACACGGTTTCTTTTATAAGAAACTAGACTCATTAAGCTTTAATTACATAATTTATTCAGCTTTTAAATCAACTCCCAAAATTTATGGTGATTTTCCAAAATCACGTTACTGCTGCTGTCCCAAGCAAATTTATTACAAATTTACTCTTTCACACATTCTTTGCATTCACATTATTTAAACATGTATATCACCAATCAATTTCATCACATATCTATAATTTCACTTAAGCATAATCTCAATACAATACATCATGCTCAAAGATTCGCACACAACCGTTCAAATTAGCAATTATAAGATGGTTCCGCACATAGCCCACCCTTATCGATAATTTACGATGGTTTTACCCTTACTCATATATATGACATAGGCATTTAAATACTTTAGTGTCAACTTTAATTCAACCAAATTCAACCATTGTACAATTTCATAACCACAGTTACTTTCGTCATTCATATCTAAATGGTATTTCACATAATTCGTATAACCTTTCACCGTGACCGAATACACACATACACATATGACATCTTCACCTATGCTTTTCATTTCACATTCATGATTCAATTCCAATCGATCTAACATGCATAAGTATATATCACATACCTGGCCAACTTAATGTATTGAACGAATTCAATTGCCGATTTAACACAAGGTCTCATAGTCTTAGACTTTTATCAAATCACCGGCATTTAGCCTGCTAGGTTTTAAACCCGAATTCATCACCGGCACGAAGCCTGCTAGACTTTAAGTCTGAACTCATTCACCGACATTTAGCCTGCTAGGCTTGAAGCCCGATATCATTTCACCGGCATTATAGCCTGCTAGGCTCGAAGCCCGATATTATCTCACCGGCATTATAGCCTGCTAGGCCCGAAGCCCGATAATATTATTCACCAGCTTAAAACTTGCTAGGCCGAGGCCCGAATATCACATTTCGATAAATAATTCACCTGTTCTTTCATACTTTCATAACTTATACTTCAATTACGTATAATTGAAATACATATCTATGAACAAAGATTTTCATCCTTTCAACCACATAGGGTTTAATTTCCACATTGGAACACATATCTTAGTACATCATTTAATAGTATCAAAGTTGACTAGATATGCTAGTCACATACGGCTCATAACTTTAATTTAATATTCATTCAACACAAAGAACATATGTATATATATACAATCAAACATCTTCTTAATTATGATTATTCAACTCTTAAGCATATAACATGACCAAACACAAACACTTAAGAACTTACCTTGGATTTAATCGAATAACTACGGATTGACTAATCGACTAGTTTCGCTTTCCCTTTATCCAAAATTGGCTCCTTATGCTCTTGAGCTTGGATTAAGCAAATTTAACTTATTGTTAATCAACTAATCAAGCATTGTATTATGAGTATATTCGGCTTTCATACATATTAAACATAGTAATAATCATGCACATTATAATCAAAGTGCAATTAATCCCATACACAAAAATATACGACACTTCATTTCCATCTACTTATATACATGTATCACATAAGACCATTTCATACTTTCTATCACCTAAATAAACAACAAATTTTCCAATTAATTTCTTAAGTCCACATTCAGCATCTATATCCACAATAACACATTAGCCGATTACTATAAATCATCTGATTCAACTTTGAATAATCTCACTTTGCAAACAATCACTCATTTCATTCACCAAAATGTCATTCAGTAATTATTCAAACAAAATTATCATTTAAACATCTTTCACCTAAATCACACATACATATCATGCTAGCACATAACACCAATACCCGAATAACATTTTAAACACTTATTCAATTCATTAACTATTTGATCATTCGGCAATTATATCTCCTATTCAAGCCTTATTTTAAACTACCATGTACAATTCTTGCATTATACTTAATAGCCGATTACCATCTATCTATCTAACCACAACTATCCTTATTCATCAAGCTCAACTCATCTATCATCACATTTAATACCAAAAACATCAAACACCTTCAAAGACACTCACACAACCCATATATTTCACAATTTCACATTTTAACCACTAAATTTCCATATTTCACAATTTAATCCAAAATTGACATTTTTACCAAAATTCACTTAACAAAACTTATTAATCTAACATGAAAGATTTATTTTCTATCATTAAACATCAAGATACTCAAACATTCAATAATGGCATCATCCAAATACTTTAACAATTTTAAAATTAGAGGTACGGGCTAGCTAGATTACGAAGCAACGATCTCAAAAACGTAAAAATCACTAAAAACCGAGTCAAAATGAACTTACCAATTTAACATGCAATGGCCGAATACTTTGAAGCTTCAATGGCTTCTTTTTCTTTTAACTTTCGGCAATAGATGATGAGAATGAAGCCAAATTTTTATTTTGTTTTATTTATTAAAACACTTATTAGCTATTTTACAATATTAACCTTCAAAAACATTTAAAACAACTCCAACTACCCTTCCACTATCATCCATTAACACAAAAATGGTCTAATATTCTTATAAAGACTTTCGTTTTAATAAACCATAGCTATTAGACACCTTAATTAATAGCACACAAGTTTTAAACTTTATGCGATTTAGTCCTTTTTGCTTAATTTACTATCGAAATGATAAAATTTTTCAACGAAACTTTAATACCATCTTATTGCCACTCCGTAAATATTTATAAAAATATTTACGACTCCGTTTATAGAAACGAGGTTCCGATACCTCATTTTCTAAACCCACTTGAACTTAATAAATCGCTTATAAAACGAAAATCACAATATCAAAAACATTTTTAAAATCACAATTAACTCGTAAATATTAAATATAATATTTACAAACCTACTCATCAGATTTAGTGGCCCTGAAACCACTGTTCCGATTAACCCTAAAACGGGCTGTTACAATCACTGCTTGGAGCCTTTAACGGTTCCATATGAAAGAGAGTGGATTTAATTTTCTCTTGTAATACTAGTTTGCTTAGAAAAGAAGTGTCCAAATCATTAAGACGCGAAAAGGTGCTAGGTGGTAGTCTCGCATCGGACCTGGGTGTTCACCATATAATTTTGCATAAAAATTAACTGCCTCATTCGTCAAATTTTCCTCATCCATAGTCCATTCCCCCATATCATTTTTTTAGCACGGTAATTCTATTTTATTTCCTTGTCTACAAAGTGCACAAATGGAATTTAGTGTTGCGATCCCCAAAAGTAACCAATCACAGCTTACCTTTTGACACCACAAAAGCTTCTCATGATGCAAGACATTATCCAACTCTTCCCTTGTCTCCATTTCCAACTAGTGAAGGTAAACTGAGTTTGTACAATCAAGTGCAATTTGGATATTATTAAGCTTGTGAATGAGATGATTCTTGCGAGACTTTATGTGGCTGTACACTTCTACTTGATTTGTAAAATTAGAGTGTGTTATTGACATGCTTCTAGAGATACTCCAATTCTCCTTTAAAAAGTTTGAAAAGGTTGGATGCTTAACCTAGCACACTAAAAATTGAAAAGGACGCCCTTTTGAAGAATGACAATTAGGCCTAAAAGGCTAAGCGAAGGGGCCTGCGATCAGATTTAAGCTTAGGCTAATGTGTTACCATAGAATGAGGAAAAGCTAAGTTCTATGCTTCATTACAAATGGCCCTATCCAACCTCTCAAATACCCCTCCTTTTTGGCAAGTAAACTGTAAACCCCGAAAACCTAAATCAAGTAAATTAGTCAAATCCATGAAATCACCAAAAAAAGGAAACCTTCTCCCCAATGTTCTTTCCCATTTCTTTTCATTGGAAGATAGGATATCATTAAAGTCTCCGATTCCCAACCACAAGGCACTGTCCATTGGAACAATGTTTTTTAGAACTCCCTATAGAAGTCTTCATTTTCGATTATCCGGGCTTCCATAAACAAAAGTAACAAGGAAGGATCTTCTAAAGGAATTACCTGAAACCTTGAGGAGAATGAATCGGGGATGACTTATGAGAATCTTAATACCATCTGAAAATCCAACTGCCTCTTCTGGATAAGAAGATTGAAATCCAAGCTTTGCGATAATCGAATTTGCTTTATAACCATTAACTCTTGTCTCCAGTAGACCAATCAAATCCAATATATATTCTCAATTATACTCACGAAAAACATGGGGGAATTTGGAGTTGGCACACCCATGATAGTTCCAACAAAAAATAATAAAATTCATAATTATAAAAAAAAGGATAAGGGAATTGACCACTAGGAAGTCGCCTTGGATCTACCATTGCAATCCTGTTCATCAATACATTGATCAACCTTGTTCGCTTATAATATAACTTGGGAATAATAAGCCTAGTTATAAAATTTATGGCTTCTCGAAGAGAAACACGAGAATTTCCAGTAACCTTAAAATGCTCCCATGGCCATGAATGGTTCTATTTAAAGTCCTTCCATGGCAACCATTTCCTCCTTTATCACCGGCGTCACTTCCTTTAGAACCTGATAAAGAAATTGCAAATTCCAACGAATCATTCATATTAAAATTAATAATGGAATATGGGTCCCAATTTTCCTTCAAAGGAATGCCTAAATGCCTTTCAGGATGAAGAGTTTTAGAATTTAAATCTACTGCAGTTTCGATAAGACCTTCAAAAATGAGATTAAAGTGTAAAGAGAAGTTTCCAGGAGCTTTGACATGAGAATTCATATCAGGCCTTTTATTTCCTATATGTTTCATATGCGCCGATTTCTCCATAATCTAGTTGACCATATTTGACGGTGAACCATTTGGACCTCGGAGACCATCCTCAAGACTTGACCCAAGAGTGACACCTAAATACCCAACAAACTGCTTTTGTTCTTGAAACAAACCGTTTTGCAGTGGTCTTAGAAATAATGATTTTGGGACCACAAATCTGAGGACTAAGTTCGTATAATTAATATTTAAATTATACGAGTCAATAGTAATTTTTATTTTGAATTTTGATATGATGATTTTAAACAATTAAATTAAAGTTAGTATAAGTGATTTGGTTTAAAAGTCAAGTGGTTATAGAAAACAAGGTATTAAGACCTTGTTTCCGTAATATAAAGCCGTAAATATTTTTAATAAATATTTACAGAGTCGTATTATATGTGAATTGAAATTGGGTCTGGTAATTTTGATGATTTGTTATTTAATTGAGGTAAAATGATTAAATTGTAAAAGAGGTAAAATTTAATTGCTATAGTTTTAAAATAGTAAAAGGATCAAAATGGTAATTAAACCATGGTCAAAAAGTCCAAGCGGCGGTGGATGTTAAATCATTCCACTAACTTTTAGGCTATTTATTTATTTAGTCCTAATTATTTTAAGGCCAAATTATAAATAAGTTTGTTTAATTGAAATTTAATATAATTGAAGGATCAATGGTGTAATTGGACCATCCTTAAATGTCCTAATGATAGGATTGGTGTGGAATTCACTAGATTTTGATAAATTTCATTTATATCCTAATGAATTAATAATTAAAGAAAATGGACTAAATCGTAAAAACTATAAAAGTCAATCGCTATTAGTTTAAAAGGTTTAATAAGGGGGTCCTAAAGGATAATTAGACCCTTGTGCTTGTAGTGGAGGTAATGGCTAAGAAAAGATGAAATTTAGATGTTATAATGGAGGGTATATTAGTAAATTAACAAAAAGGTAAAAATTTATAATAAATTAAAAGGTAAAATAACTTAATCTTCTCCAATTTCTTTCTTTGAAAAACTGAAACCTTAAGAAAACCATTGAAGGAGCTTTGACCAAGTTGATTTCTTCATTTGGGTAAGTAAATCTTACCCGTTTTTAATAATTTTTATGTTTTTGAACTCGTATTAGCTCGATCTAGCTAATCCGATGACTAATTTGTAAAACTGTTAAACGTTATGGATTATGCCATTGATGTGTTGTGTATATTATTGAATTTTTATAATGGAATATTAAGTTTTGTTGTTAAATAGGACTATTTTGTAAAGTAAATTTTGTTAATTTTAATGTTAAAGGACTAAAATGTTAAAGTGATAAAAATGTAAGGACTTGAGGTGAAATAACTGTAACTATGGGTTGTAATGAGACCCAATACCATTCGGCTGAATTTGGTTTTAATGAAAATTGGTTAAATTGTAAGTTTTGAACTTAAGGACTAAATTGAATAAAAGTAAAATGTTGGGGGAAATTTTGTAAAACTATCTAAAAGGACTAAATTGTATGAAATGAGTTAAATTTTCTGTGGATTTAGAGAATTGAATGAAATTATTATTTTAGATCAAGAACGAGGACGAGAAAATTGTAGAATAGTCCCTGTACTTTGTTGTTGCTACAGTTTAGTCTGGTAAGTTCGTATGGTTTAATTTTAGTACATTTTTAAATGTATTATAGGAACTTAATTGCATAATAGTGGATTATATTGATGTGTGTAATAGAAATGACATTGATCACTGATTTAGATACTATAAGTCGTTACTGTAAGTCAATTTTGTAAGTTCTAGCATTTATTTAGGCTTCTAATAATTTTTATACTATTGTTAGTATACTGTTATTGAATGTTATATTATATACCAAATGAGATCAGCGAGCGTTACTCACTGATATACTGAATGGTGCTCAAACAAACGATACCTATTGAATCTACATAAATGTATGCACTTTCGAGTCATACCTATTGAATCTATTGAAACATATGCGCTCTTAAGCCATACCTACTGAATCTATTGAAATGAATGCTCTATTGAGTAAAAGAATCTATTGATATACTGAATAAATCTCATGAAACGTTATCCACTGATTATTGAAGAAACTCAATCGAGCGAAATCTATTGATATACTGAGTAAAGCTCAAACGAGCATTGTCCAATGAATATACTAAACTACTATAATGATTGTTAAGTTATGATAAAGGTAGTGTTTATGGAATGTCAACATTTAATTTTAATTGATTACTATGTTTAATCTGAAAGGTTTATCAATATATACAAAAGAACTTACTAAGCTTTATTCAAGCTTACTTGTATTTATCTTATTTTGTAGATTAAGTTTTGAAGGCTTAGAAGATCAGATCAACACAAGAAATCACACTATCCAAGAGATTTTTGGTAGACTTTGTTTTAGTTTGGTATATATGGCATGTACTAGGACATCTTTGCATGTATGATGTTGAATCCTAGTTTGAGCAAGTTTACTTAAGTTGGTGTTATGTGTTGTGACAAATGAAATTATGCATGTTTTATCTAAGTTTAAGTGTTAATCATGATGGTAGAAAACATTGACAGTATGTGTGATTATGGTTTAAAATGAATTGATATTTTGATGTGTAACTATATCTTGTATATGAAACCTTGAAGATGAAATGTTATGAAATGGTTTATGGTGTCAATGAGGGCACATTGGTTTGTTGTATAGGTTAAATCCATTGACATGTTTCGAATATGTTTCATGATGGTTTTTAGCCTATGAAAGTGTGTATTTGAATGTGTTTGTGAAGCACACAGACAACCCATATGGGCATGAGCCTAGAACATGTTTAAAAATAGTATAGGTGCGGCTCTCACACGGACAGACACACGACCTGTGACAGGACCATGTGAGAGTATTTTGAATGTTACACAGGATGACACATGGCTTGCGACACGACCGTGTGATCCAAATTAGGAAGTTACACAGTTCATGTACACAGACGTGTAGGTTAACCACACGGCCATGTTTGGAGCCACACGGGCTGGACTCTGTCACACAATTGTGTGACCCTTGACTTGGAAATTTTTGAATTTTTCCTGAAAGTTCTATTTTTGGTCCAATTTGGTCCCTGAATGTTTGTAAATTATTTTTAAAGCTTTGAAAGCTCGATTTAAGACCCAAAACTGAATGATTTCTTTTATAATGAATATTACTTGAATTATGGAATTGAATTGATTATTGAATGTAAATTGTATTAATTGTTCCAACTTGACTGGTAACATTCGGTATCCTATTCTAGCAACGAAAACGGAATATGGATGTTACAGTTCTTGCCTATTAGAGTCCACTCTAGGCCTAGTACTATCCATTATCAATTCCGTATTCAACCCATCCAACACTGCTCACCTGGCCAATGTTTTTAACCCTTGATTTTTTCCCATTTATCAACCCAATATTTGGCCTTTCTTTTTTACCCCTTAGATTCATTAAAAACTCCCCATGTTGAAACCTAATCCCTGAAATTCCCTGTTGTTTTTCATTTACACCAGCAATATCTTTTTCCAACGCGACCAATGCACCAAATTTAGATTTTCCTAATCCCAGATCCTGAATTTTTGCTTTCTAATTCCAAGAATCCTTTTGATTTCACCAAGATTTTTGCTCAACAACCATTCATGGCCCGAAGGGTTTCTCCACATCCACCAGAGCAGACCCCTTGACGATTAAAATAGGGGTTTTCACCTTACCACCATCAAAATTTAGATCTAGAACGATGGAGGGGCAAAATTCTTTAAGGTGACCATAGCAACTACACGAGAATCCAAACCGCTAGTAGGGATTCAAATTCCACCATTTGAACTCTTCCATTGACCAGAATCTGTGAGACGAGTGCTTTATCTAGATCAACAAAAATGACCATTCTCAGAAACATTCCCTTGGTGTTGGTGTCAGTCTTAATGTCCAATCGGGCCACTTTGCCTACCAAGCTACCAATCTCTTCCAAAACCTGTCACTTGTATAGGAAACCCAGCATTCTCGGAAAGCAAATCCACACCAAAACCACACTTGGAAACAACCACAACAGGTTAAAATCTACAACCTATGGTTGTACTGTGAGGTAATGACCAAAAACAACCAATGGCCCTTAAGTCAGCACCATTTCATAATCTTCCTCTTTTTGAAACCTAACCAAATAATACCCATTTATTATGTCAATAAGGTGAAACGGTTGAGTGTGTAACACCCCTAACCCGTATCCGTTGCCAGAATAGGGTTACAAAGCATTATGTTAAAAACATAACTCAAATCATTCAATTCCAACATTTCATAATTATTCCAAAATCCAATCAAACACATGCATATCGTCCTTTATTCGAGCCCTCGAGGCCTTAGAAATACTTTATAAACAATTTAGGACTAAATCGGGAACATTTAAAACTTCATGGAAAAAAATGGAAAAATTTACACTGCAGAGGTCACACAGCCGAGTGGCCAGGCCGTGTGACTCACACGACTGAGACAACGCCTGTGTCTCAGGCCGTGTGGGCATTCGAAGTAGAGACACATGACCGTGTCCAAACCAGTGTCTGTGCCCGTGTAACTCTCTGACTTGGGTCACACGGTCAAGCCACATGCCCATGTGTTAAGCCATGTAACTCTCGAAATGCAACCTTTAAAAGCCTATAAGGGAGACACGGCCGTGTCGTATGGCCGCGTGTCACACACAGTTGAGACACACGCCCGTGTCTTAGGCCATGTGGATAAGAAATAGGCCAATTTCAAGCCATTCCTTTTACCCACTTCAAGCTCACACCTACAATACATTTGCACATATAATCAAGCTTTCAAACATACCAAAGCATACATATTAAGGCCAATTCATCCTTTCAACCAATATGCCATAATAGCACCTCAAATGCAAACATACAATTTATCTCAAAATATATATGTACTTAACACATTCCATTCATCAACACTTAATTTATTTTCCATTTCAAAAGATTGACCACATTTATACTATTACAATTAGTTCATATTTACCTAAAAGAATAACTCCACTTAGACTTATATAAACATACCAAAAATGGTCATTTCAAACATACCTAAACATGTGCTTGTTAAGCATACCATACTTGGCTTATACCATGTCAAAAGAACTTATCATTTGAACCATTGTTTTCATGCATCCAAATACACATATATTTAACTTATATACATTTAACCATATTTCATCCATATATATCTAGCTTAATTCCATACCATGTTATACCATAATTGACCATAAGCCAAATTCACATTCAAACATACCAAATGGGTCATAATTCAACCAATTATACTTGACTAAATTTCATATCAAATCATGCCCTAAATGATCATTTTGCAAATATGCCAGCACTTACCACTTTGACCATAAAAACCATGCATCAATTTGATCATATAAACACCAACCACATAAGCAATGAATGCTTAGTAAGCTCGTATAAACTTAAACATGGCATTCCATTTCAATAATGAACATTATAGGTTAAATATAAACCTATACCTATGCCTCAATATTTATCGAACCATAATTATCAACTCACAATGGAATAAGTCTATCAACACCATATATATATACTTATCATTCCTAGAATAGTAGGATTTCATAAGACTTTGAACCCTTCCATTTACTTTAGCTTAAATAACAACATCAATTCATTATTTAGCATATTTGTTCATGAACTAGGTATATTCATCCATAACATACGTAAAATTCACACATACGAGTACATCTTTTAACTCTTCATTCCATTTTGTTTCATAATATTTCATTTCAACTATGAACTTACCAATTTCATTACCTTTTCACACCCGTTACCTTTGCATAATACAATACATAAGTATAACATCAACCATGGCTACAAGCTAGTGCATTTAACATAGCTCTTTTAAAATCAACTACATGATAAACCATTTCATAAGAAATTACATACTTTTAATTTATACCACCTTCTCATGTACATAAGCATATTACCAACTGAACACTTATCGTTTCAATGTATTTCATTAAGACTAAGCATGATATAATCCAATCATAAGCTTCGCATAAGCCTAAGCATCATCCACAACTCATGTTAGAGAATCAACTCATAAATCACTTGAAATAACATAAGGTAAGTTATATACATGATGTTATTTGAAATCTTCAATTTTATGAGCATAAACATTCTTTCATTAAACATTACCATTTCATTCATTTTCATAAATTCATGACATAAGTCATTTGAATACTTACCGTTCCTTCCCTTTTTATGCTCGTTGAACCACTTAGAATAATAATGGATACACAAGAAAGCTTACACAAAGTATACTAAACATATAGTCGTAGCTCACATGAGTTGTAAAATGGGTCTGCTCACACAAGTTGTCAGTCAGAATGTAAGCTACACGATGCAGCTCACATAAGCTATCGAGTATTCGCAAATAATGTTAGACCTCAGCTATCGGTAGGACATTCAAGACTAGCACCCAAAACATGGTAACCTGGGCCTGCTCACACAAGCTATTGGTCGGAACGTAGCTACACGGTGCTGCTTACACAAGTTGTCAAGTATCCGCAACACATGCCGAAACTCAGCCACCAGGAGGACATTCAGGACCAACACCCGAAACATGGTAACCCTAATGACATGTCATTTGTACCTATATATTCCTAAGGTTCAAACGGGGCTCGATAGTCATCCTACGTCCTTTAATTTCCATTGTTTCTTGACATGATAAATTGTATAATAACATATATATATTGATTCATTTTCAATACAATAATATATTAACATTCAATTTAATCAACATTATACATATAATTCATACGAACTTACCTGGCTAAATTGTAGAAATACAAAGTTTAGGGGCATTTTGTTAATTTTCCATTTTCCTCGATTTTCCACCCAATCTTGATATAAATTAATAATTTCATTCAATATATTAATTTAGACATTAAAACAATTCATTTTATTCAATTTATTCATTTTTAACATTTTTACAAAATTACCTTTAAAGTTTTACTTTTATTCAATTTAGTCCCTGAGCCCAAAACATGCAAATCAACCATTTTTACCCAAAATTGAGCTTAGCCGAATGTTCATGGTATCCAGAACAGCCCACTCATGCAATAATTTCACATTATATCCTTGTACTTTTACTAATTTAATAATTTAGTCCCTAATAAAAAAATTCATCAAAAATCACTTAATAAAATACTTTTAAATAACAAATAATATCTCAAATTCATCATTTAACATCTAAAATCACAAGGTTCATCAATGGCAATATTCAAAATCTTTAATAGTTTCAAAATCAAAGGTACGAGCTAGCTGGAGCTAGTTGCAACGATCTCAAAAACATAAAAATTATTAAAAATGGATAAAAAATGGCTTATTATGCAAAGATATAGCCATAGCCAAACCTTGAAGCATTTCCAGGCAAATTCAATGGTGAACAAAACCAAAATGAAGAATAAAACTTTATGTTTTATTATTTTAACATTATTATATTATTTTAATATTAAAAATATTGTATAAAACATATATAAAATTAAAGGAAATTAAAACTTAAACCATCCACCATCTTAAGAATGGGTAATTTACCTATTAAGGCTATCCAATTATGATTCTTTAATCAATTAACACCTTTAAATTAGTAGTGATTAACTTTTTCAACTTTTACGATTTAGTCCTTGTCGCTTAATTAACTATCGAAACATTAAAATTTTTCAACAAAATTTTAATACCACCTTAATGACATTCTGTAAGTATTTATAAAAATATTTACGGCTCGATTTATAGAAATGAGGTCCTGATACCTCATTTTCTAAAACCACCTGACCTTAGGGTCTTACTATTTGAACTTTATAAGTCACTTATATAACATAAATTATCAAATCAAAACCCTTTTTAAAACCATATTTGACTTTTAAATATTAAATAATAATATTTAAAAACTTACTCGTCAGATTTGGAGGCCCCAAAACCACTGTTTTTGACACCACTGAAAAACAAGTTACAAAGTGAGTCTCCAAAGGTTAGAAATTTGGCTATGTAACACAGCATACCCTGTGTTTCATCCCAGCAATTTCATGACTATGGTGGTCTCCATGTCTTTAACTAGCAATTTCTGAATTCGATCTAAAAAATTGATGGTCGAGATCCTGTTTACAGTGGATCTCAATATATCTCCCTCTATGAAATCAAAGTCTTCATCATTGATGATACACGAATTCATTGAAGAAGTCATAAGCATAGCCGTCGTTCCTCCCAAAAGTTTTTTCTTCCAAGAGACTCCAATTTTGGGACTCAAATCCATCACCATGTTCAGGGGCGAAGCCAGAACAATTTTGTAGATGGGCCAGATGAAATTTTAAATTTTTATAGTCTATATCTTTATAATTTTTAAAGGATTAAGTTGAATTTTTATAGTTTAGAGGGGCCAAAGTGTAATTTTACCTTTATTAATTTAAATTTTTTAAAAAATCTTAAGGGCCTAAATAGTAATTTTACATTTTAGGGGGGTCAGGGCCCCTGCCAGCCCCCTAGATTCACCCTTGACCATGTTCATATCAGGACCTTCCCTTACCTCTTTGAATAAGTCTTTTTTTGTGATATGATTTTCATTGGAGTCCTCTTGGCCGTCTCCACGAACAATATGCAATTGTACATTGAAAACTTACATATATGCAATTATACCTTTCAATAATACTAGTTTTAACTCCATACATTCGCTCGAGATCTATAACGTTTTTCTATAATTGGTTTCACTAAAATTATTTTTAAATTAATTTTAATAACAATAATTTAATTAATTTTTTAATTTCTAAAAATCAATTATTTGAGGGGATAAAATCATTTTGAATAAATGTGAATTAAAATTCAAATTTATTTATAATTATTTTAAATCACATAAACAAATGGGTCAATAATTTGTAACACCCCCTACCCGTATCCATTGCCGGAATAGGGTACGAGGCATTACCAGAGTTTATTGAACATTTTCAGATAATTCTGAGTCATTTATTATTCATAGTTTGAAAATAATCATAACGTTTCTCTATTGGGCCCTCGAAGCCCTAAACATACATTAGAAACCAACCGGAATTAAATCGGGATCATAGATATTTTTTTTTGCAAAATCTTAAATTATATTTTCATCTAAGTACTTACCATTTCAATGCTCCTTATAATTAAACATGTTACCATTCAATCAATAGCTTGGCACTTGTCTACGCGTCAAACAACATGATTGTTAGTATACTTGCACATATTTCATATAAATTCAATATTGATATACTTATTTTCTCAACATGTCACACTTGAGTTTAATAATTGTCTTTACTTACATAATTTCCTTGTATCAATATATCAGAGATAATCATATATGCACATGAAACATATTATTCTCTTACCGTTTCTTCATAAGTATATATCAATCATTTCATTATATCAATGTTTCATGCTCCATCATTTCCATATATTTTGTATATTTATTCCGGTAATAGTTTATATCAAACTTAACATAAATTATATTCCATGTACTTATACTTATTTCGTTTATCTATCTTAATAATTATTTCATACAACTATTTTGTACATATATTTCCATATGACCAGTTCTTGTAAATATTTCACACAACCATTTCATATAACCATTCGTCATCTGATACATATTACCTGAATATCAATTGTTCAATAGATGTCATAGCGTCTCCCATCCACGATCTTATTTATCTTTGACATGATGCCATAGTGTCTTTCAACTATGGTCTTACTCATTTTCTGTCATGTTGCCATGGTATCTTTCAACCATGGTCTTGTTCATTTCATGTCATGTTGCATGATATCTTTTAACCATGGTCTTGTTCATTTCATGTCACGTTGCCATGATATCTTTTAACCATGGTCTTATTCATTTCATATCACGCTGCCATGGTATCTTTCAACCATGGTCTTATTCATTTCCCGTCATGTTGCCATGGTATCTTTCAACCATGGTCTTACACATTTCATATCATGTTGCCATGGTATCTTTCAACCATGGTCTTACACAATTCATTTTAGAAAGCACACTCCCGCGAACCTCATCCTTACAACGGGATTACCAGTCCAGGCTAAATCCCCTGTAATATAAACTCATAGAGTATTGTCGGGATTACCAATCCAGGCTAAATTCCCTGCAACAATTACTCTAATGAGCTTGGATCTGAATTACCAGTCCAGGCTAAATTCAAACCCTAATTCGGATTACCCGTCCGGGCTAAATCCATTTTACACGTATTCTTCGGGAGGGCTATATCAGGATAGGATCACCCGTCCGGGCTAGATCCTTTTTACCGTCAATTCCTTTTCGTTCAATCGGGATTTCTTCCCCTTTTTATCAAATATATCAATGTTTCATCAATTTTCATACAAGGGATATTTAAAATCATATTCACATCAATAACATACATTTCAAGTATTTAAAAATATAATTCAAGTTAAAAATATAATTCAAGTTATACGAACTTACCTGGCGAAATTGCAGAAATATCAAGATTTAGGGGTATTTTGGTAATTTACTATTTTCTCAATTTTCACCCGATCTTAAATTGAAAATTTCATTAAATTTATTAATTTAGATAATAAAACAATTTATTCCCTTCAATTTTTTCATTTTTGACATTTTTACTAAATTGCCCCCTAAAGTTTTACTTTTATTCAATTTAGTCCTTAAGCCTAAAACATGCAAATTAGCCATGCTAGCTGAATATTCATATATATTTTCCTCCTCCTCCTCTCCATTCCACATCCTCAATGTATATAACACACTTGTAAGTAACGTTATCTATAATTTTTATTATTTACTTTTATGAATATTCAAGTTGTCCATCTGTGTCATAGTCATTAAATTATTTATCTATCGAGATATAGAACTCTGAATTAGGATCCACTAATTTTCCCTGAAACTAGACTCATATATCTTATTACCATAAAATTTTCATAATTTTTGGTTTAGCCAATAAGTACATTTTATTCTTTAAAGTTACCCTTTTTCTGCTGTCTGATAGTTCTAACCATTCTTCACTAAAAATTAATTATTTCCTCGTACAGACTTAAAATGATGTTCTTGTTTGTTTATATTGAAAATAGACTCAATCATTATTCTAAAAATATAAATTTAAGCCCATAATTATTTTTATCCAATTTTTTATGATTTTCCAAAGTCAGAACAGGGGAACCCAAAATCTTTCTGACCTTGTCTCACAAAATTTATTATATCTCATGATTCACAATTCTATTGCTTGCATAATTTCTTCTATAAGAATCTAGACTCAATAATATTTAATTTCATATTTTATTCATCCTATAATTAGATTTCTACAATATTTGGTGATTTTTCAAAATTAGACTACTGCTACTGTCCAAAACTGTTTTAGTGCAAGATATTATTTACCATGTTTATAACACCCTTATTTTCTTTCTCTACACTATTTCTCTTCACTGTTTCTTGTTTTCTCTTCATTAACATATCAAGAACATAGGACCATATGTAAGGAAACTCTACATTAACATTAATCCCATGCTTTTTCAATAATAACAAACTTAAAAATATATTGAAATCATGATGTTCTTACCTTGTTCTTTTGATTTCAATCTTCATCTTGATTTTCTCTCTCCTTCAGCTTTCATTTCTTGAATCCAACTTGATATTCTAACTTCCCATAGTCTCCTTAACATTTTTCTCTCTTGGTAGCTATAGAAATTCTTTTGATTTTTGGGTGAAAATATTAAATTTTTTGTGGAAGGACCAAATTGTAAAGAAAAGAAAACTTTCTTTCCTTTCTTCTCTTCTAAGTTTGCATGCATGGAAAGATGGATGAGAATTCTTCATCTTTCTTTCTTTATATACTAATAAAATAATAATAAAATATCTTATTAAAATATTAATAAAATAATATTTATCTAATTAAATAATTATAAAATATCAAAATATCTCTAGCATCATTATTACTTTCTAGATTTCTCTCTCTTCCAATTGACCATTTTTCCCTTTATTATCTTTCAAAATTCCATCCTTCAGTCATCATTTAGTTTGGTAAAATTACAATTTAGTCCCTCATAGTTCTTCATCTATTCAATTTGGTCCTAATTCATCCATTTTCCTTAGTTTCTAGATCATTACACCCTTAAAATATTTACACTATTGGTCCTTCAAATTTTTCATATTTACTCTTTAACCCCTCAAATTTTGAGTATTTACTCTTGTACAACAAAACTTTTCTCACTTTTACAATTTAGTCCTTTCTTGAATTAATATATCATAATATACTTCCCAATATTGATATAACTCAAAATTCCCCTTTTTGTCACTTTATTTTCTTATTTTACTATATCACGGATAATATTTTACTGTAAAAATTTTCGGGGTATTACATAATTGGTATGCTAATAGTGTATTTTTTATTCCACAAGCAATTTAAAAAAAAATTAAACTTAAGAGTGTAAAAAATCCTCAAACTTAAAAAAAAACAATTAAGCCCCTAATTTATTTCACCTAATTGGGTACTTGAACTTTCAAAATGCATAAAAAAAGCCCTCAATCTTTTTTTTTTTAAAAAAGCATCTAATCCCCTACCCTTTTTTTTTCACTCAATTGGGTACTTGAATTGCCAAAATGCATCAAAAAGGCCCTTTGACTGTTAATTTTAATAGTTGATCGTTAAAGTTAACTACACCAAATTTTTTAGTTAAAGCCAACACGTGTCATGTAACACCCTTTACCCGTATTCGACGCCGGAACAGGGTACGAGACATAACCAGAATTATACACAAGCAATCATACAAAACCCATATGTAAATTTCCATTCAAATTTAAAACTTTTCACATACCTTCATATCGACCCTAAAACGAACCTACGTGGCTCAAAACATGCATTGGATGCGGTTCGAGACTAAACCAAGAACTTTAGAAAATTTTATAACACTTTAGAAAAATTTTCACTAAACAAGGGTCACATGCCCGTGTGGGCAGGCTGTGTGGTCACACACGCCCGTGTCTCGACCCCATGTAACTCTCCAACTTGTAACTCATGACCAAATTGAGCTCACACGGCCAAGTCACACGCCTGTGTGCTAGGCCATGTGGAAAATTAATTTTCATAAAATAGGTGCAAACCACACACGACTAGTGCACACGCCCGTGTTTGAGGCCATACCGTCCACATAGTTGAGACACACACCCGTGTCTCTACCGGTATACTCAATTATGAGCATTATATTTTGCAACAATTAAGCTGCAAGGGACACACGGCCGAAACACACGTCCATGGGGCAAGCCATGTGTCACATATGGCCTAGACACACGCCCATGTGTCTACCATTGTGGACAAAAATAAGGCTATTTACCAAGCCACTTTGTCATCCTTCCATGCACATACCTACACAACAACATACAACACCAATCCAAGCACATACATACAACTAAATCAACCATAATCAAGACATCAATGTAACGCCCTGATTTTCGGGATTTTTTCGGTTTTTTGTGATTTTTGGTAAATTTTGAAATTTTGGTGTTCTGAATATTGGAATGGTGTTTAAATGTGTTAATAGGTCTTTAGAAGGCCCAAGCCTAGGTTAAACATGGTAAAATATCAAGGTTGGATTTTAAGTGAATAGGAGACTAGGTTAAGTGGGCTTTAAGAAGAACTTCGTAAGTCATGACACAAATAAGGCTTTGGTAAAGTGGCAAGGTGGCGCCACTAGATTCCTAAAAAAATGGTGCATGGGAAGGAATTGAAGGTCCAAGGTTCGAGTCGCAAGGTAGGCATGTAGTTACTTTTTAATTTTGGACATGTGCTTGGCACATGATCACTCAAGAGAATTTCGGAAAGGGCCTTAGGGAGGTTGGGTCGACTGCTTTAGTTGATATTAGGGTTAGGTTCTTTTCTTTTTCTGTCTTGGAGGATTAGGGTTAGCCACCTGAAAGTTTTCATTCATTCATTCTAAGTTCTCACAAAAGCCGAAAACGCAAGTTCCTCTTCTTGATGCCGAATTTTCTCCCTCTCTTTTTCTCTATTTTCTTTCTTCCTTTATGCTTCTTCTGTTAGCTAAAACCTTCTGATCACCCTACTCACCTTCTCTGTCGATCCCATCCTCCACAAAACCTCCATAGCCGTTTGCCATAAAAGCCGAATCCCGAAACTCACTACTTGTGCCGATTTTTCCAAAGCCAAAATCCTTCGGTATTTTTGTTCCTCTTGATCAACATTCATCTTCTCTAAACCCTTGGTACCGGTCGGCAGCATTATTCCAAGGTTATAGCCTCGAATCATCATCTTCTTCACCACTTAAAAAGCCGAAATACCATAAGACTTAGGGGCTTATAGCAGAAACTTTAGATCTCTTGGATTCAGGTTCTGCCATCGTTTAGAGGATAGATCTACATCAGATCTGCGTAGAAATCAAGGAGGAATAAGTGGTAAGTGCTCATTACTTCAGATCTAGTCTTATTTCTTTCAAGTTAGAAAAAGCCGAAGTCCTTAAAGGTTAGGAAGGCTGTCGATTTGGGCTTGTAGCTCTAAGGGATGTTATAATTGTTTTATTTTGATAATAGTGTGATCTAGAGACTGCTGATCAAAGGCTTGGACAAGTGGAACGACTGGATCTAAACCTAGTCGCTAATTTCGGCAAAGGTAGGATCGCTAGCGCCTAAGGTGCTTTTGGCCAAATATGGTAAGGGGGTTAATACGTAGTTCATTTTTGATAGTTAGATTAACGTGTTAGTAATCCAATTGTAGGAAGTTCGTGTGTGTGGATCTCGTCAGCATATCGTCCAAATAGGTGTGTAACTGACACCCTTTCATAGTCTAGATCGGCAAAAGCCGAAAAGCTGAAATGCCGAAAAATCAGTATTTTGTGGACTTGCGAGTGTGCGAATGCTCGTGGGGTAAATCGAGTAACGTTTTCGGTAAACTATAATGTTTAGACTGCAGAGTGCATGATTTCTGTGCCTTCGATATTTTTGGGCTTTATGGGCCAAAATTGGGATAGTGGGCCAACGGGCCCAATTCGGTAAGAACCCTCGGTAAGTGTTTCTGTTAGTACGCGAAAGGTGGGAATATGCATGAAAACCCTTAAAACTGATAAAATTACTGAAAACACCTTTATAGGTGGAAAATTTAAAGATTTACCCCTAAGAGTAAAATTACTGATATACCCCTAGGGTTAAGGATGACCTGAATGCATGTTTGACTGTTATTATTTACTGCATGCCATGTTATTATTATCTGATGCATGGGACTGGGATACTGATGGAGGAAGTACTGAAAGTGGCTTGTCCATGTACTAGAGGCTTTGCCTCAACTTACTGATAACTGAGCAGCAATGCTGCAACTGTGGAGTGTAGGGCTGGGTGGGTTGAGCTATTCCCCACATGGAGTGTAGGGCTGGTACGGGTGGAGTGTAGCGGTTGGTTATAGGCTGGGTTGGGCTTGCATACACGAATATGTTTGATCTGTTCTGGAATGGGCCTCTGAGCCATACTGTTATCTGAAAATGGGGCTAAGGTCCAGTTTATTCTGAAAAGGGCTTCGGCCCAATACACACTGTTATCTGAATGGGCTTAGGCCCAATGGGCTTGAGCTGACTTGGGCTAAATGGGCTTTCCTTACATACTGAGTTTTCCAAACTCACCCCTTTCACTTCCATCCTTGCAGGTGAGCCCTAGTTGGTGGACTTGGAGCTGGGCGGGATTCAGAGTGGCCACGAAGATTAATTTTTGTTTTTTTTAAGTTTCGCAATTATTATTTTGATTATTTTGTTTCTGGTTTAAGTTGTAATAAGGCCGCTCTTCTTATTATTTTATTTATTTTGGGTATTTAAATTGGTTAGCTTTAGGGCGCGTTTTATAAAAGTTTCCTATTTTCAAAATATCACGATAACCGAGAGAAGCTTCCGCAATGTAAACGTTTTCAAAGGAAATGAATATTTTAAATAGACTTAAACTTAATTAATTATTCGTGGACTAGTAACAGGCTTAAAGTGTGGCAATGGATGTGTGCATGTCTAGGATTGGATCTGTGAAGAGCTTGGTACTTAAGCAGTCCAACAGACTCACCTCCTCTTTTCTGGCTTCCTACCTGGTGCACAGCTTCCGTTCACTTTAACTTAAAACAAAACATTCTTCAAACCCTAAGAAAGATTTTTGGATAAAACATGACTTCTTTAGTAACATTCAACACGTGACACGCTGAATTCGGCCGTAACGTCTGGGACGGGTTTGGGGTGTTACAATCAACACCTCATTCACATACTAACATTTATCATACACAAACTTTACACACACATCAATTCAAATCATGCAAATTCCCACATCCATGAAAAGCATCATCATAAGTATATACTTATACCAATATTAGCCAATTTCAAATGACCATTTACAAGATGAAATTACCAACCAATATAGGCCAACACATTAGGCCAATTCAATTATGACACATAACAAAATGACTAAGTCCCTATACATGCCATAACTCAAAATGTTGAATTTATTGGTACCCAAAATAAAAAGTTAATAGTGTGAGTGGATCTCCGACAGCCTCCGATCTTCGAGCTAGCTTGGTGACACTATAAGACAAGGGAAAAGAAAGGGGAGTAAGCTATATAGCTTAGTAAGTTCCTATGCAATTAATAAACATCATATCCAAACATTTAACATACAATTAACATGATGATAATTGGCATAAATATTAATACGATCTTATAATCATAACTTCATCAATCATAACCTTACTGATGGTCCATCACATAATGAGCTCATTACGTATGAGTTTTATGTACATACCTGAGTCATCTCGAATTGGATTTACACACAATTCCTCATTGACATACTCGTTAAATTACCTGTTGAACCACTTGGAATACTAAAGGATACTCAAGAGTCCCGTACACACGGTACTATACCAAGGCATATCCCAAATATGGTCTTACATGCAAACTTGTATCGATGCCAATAGCCCAGCTATGGTCTTACAGGAAGTCTCATATCGATGCCATATCCCAGATATGGTCTTACACGTAGTCTTAGAACCCTAATGTCATGACATTTGTATCCTATCTATTCCTAGTTCAACCAGGATTTCACATTTGTCGAAACTTTGTCGAATACGTCCAAGGGTCGATCAAAATTCATACAATAATAAAGCATTTAAAACATAATTAAAATAATGCATTATTTACATACGAACTTACCTTGATGCAAAAATAGTAGAAATGGGACCTAATCATCAAACACTTTATTTTCCCCCGATCTAGGTCTGAACCTCGTTTCTCTTGATCTAAAATAACAAATTTAACTTATTTAATAATCACTTTTTTCAATTCAGCCCAAAAATTACACTACGAAAAAATTACATTTTTGCCCTTAAACTTTGACCTTTACACTTTGGTCCCTAGGCTCGTAAAATGAAATGGATTCAATTTCTTCGATTCCCAAGTCTAGCCGAACCTCGTTCGGGCTTATAACATCCTACATTGTCCATTATTTTACATTTTTACTACTCATTTTATAACTTTTTACAAATAGGTCATTTTAGGCATTTTTATCGAAAATCACTTAGCAAAAGTCGTTTATCAAACATCAAACTTGCATAATCTACCATTAAACATCAAAATACACATATTTCTAACATGGGTCAAACCTTGAACCTTAGCCATTTCTCAAATTAGTGGTAGAAATAGGTAGGTCGAGTGATAACGACTTAAAAAATGTAAAGAGCATTAAAAACGGGACAAGAACATACTTACAATCGAGTTTGAAAGATGAACAAACCCTAGCTATGGTCCCCCTTTGAAATTTTCGACCGTGGGTAGAAGATGAGAAAAATAATTGGCTTTTAATTTGATTATTAATTCTTTTATTAACTAAATAACCAAAATGCCCTTTTCTAAAAACATTAAAATTCTCTTACTTCATGTCTATTTTTGTCCACCAACTTAAGAAATGGTTTAATTACCATCTAAGGACTTCTACTTTAAAATTTCATAGCAATTAGACACCTCTAGCATGTAGAACTCAAGTTTTGCACTTTTTACAATTCAGTCCTTTTTGCTAAATTAAGTGCTCAAACATCAAAATTTTCAAACGAAATTTTCACAGAATCATTCCATAAAACTATAGACCATAAAAATATAAGAAAAATAAATTTTTATGCGTTGGATTTCTAGTCCCAAAACCATTGTTCTGACTGTAAGAGTATGCCCAAAGATCAATCCTGAGATGGTTGTAATAACATACTTGATTTACCATGTTTATTAATATAAGACGTTTCCATTATTATTTCAGTTTATTTTTTGTGTGCATAAATAAATTGTTTTATAATAATGTCCTGAGAATAATATGATTGTTCTTAAAAGATCCTTAGTCAAGTATTATTGTTGACTAGGACAACAATAATGCATTAAGACTAACATGTAGTTGATTGATGATAAAGAGTTGTCATTGATATGGAGTGTCAAAATCAATGCATGAATATGTGTGTTAGAGAACAACATATTGGACTGACCCACTATGAGTATGTTTCTTGGATTATTATGTAATTGTCACAACATTACTTATAGTGATTAATATGTATATGATCCTCAGACTTGAGATCATCATTATCCCAACATCATGAGTTGTATATTTTGATATAGTCAAATGTACACCGTAACTGGTTGTTCTATAAAGGTTGATGTCGGATATACCACAATCTATGTAGAGGGATATGGTTGATCAATATAGAATAAGTCCCTCCTACATAATGGGAGTAATATCTTAGGCCACTTGATTGAGTGAGACTAGAAATGCATGGCCATGCTCAAATAAGTTGATATGAGATGTCATACTTATTTGTATATCATAGTCTACTCAAGATATCAAGAAACATGAGATGGACTATGCAAGTGTGACTTTTCCATGACTTGTGTTCATTCCAGAGATAAAGGACTTAAGGATTAATGCATGAAAGGTAAATCACAAAAGGTTATGTCGAATCATGACTTCTTGTAACTTAGGTAGCAATGATGCATTGCTAGATGCCACTCATTGTATGTAACATTAGAGTCGTTCTTGTGACACCCCTAATTTGACCCTAGTCAGAAAGTGGTTTCGGGACCACAAAACTGAGTCACAAAAATAATTAATTGTTACATTTTATTGGTGACACCCCTAATTTGACCCTAGTCGGAAAGTGGTTTCGGGGCCACAAAACCGAGTCACAAAAATAATTAATTGTTATATTTTATGCTTATTATTTATGAATAAGTATGTGTGAAAATTTCATGCTTTAAATTTTGTCATTTGGATGTGAAATAAATAAAAAGGGGCTTATGCGAAAAATCTTGAAAATGTCATAGGTTAATTGGAAGTGGCTAAAAATTGCATGGTTTGAAGCATGAGGGACTTGCATGTCAAACATTCCTTTTTCTTGGTAGTGGACGGCAAGGATGGGCATGAATGACACATTTTGGCATTTTTTGCTTTGTATGTTAGTAAATAATGTTAATAATATATTTGTTTATATTAAAGAAAATGGTTTCATAAAATAGAAATAATAAAAGTTAATGAAATAAATGAATAAAACATGTTTGAGGTGAAAATAACAAGGCCATTTCTTCTTCTTCTTGCCGTGAGTTGAGAAAGAAAATAGAAACCTTTGAGCTTAGGGCATTCGAAAAAGAAGGCTTCAAATAAGGTAAGGTTCATGTTAATTTCTTTGAAAAGTTGTGAATTTTGGTTGGTTTTGAAGCTTGCAACAAGACCCATGTAAAAATTTTTGTGTTCATGAAGCATGTAGCAATCGGTCATGAGCTTAATGGGGTATATTTTGTATGTTTGATGATTTTGGGAGGATAATTGATTCTAGTTGAGTATGAACAAACTAAATGTGCTTGATGGCTCAAATGAGCTTGGAAAGTTGGCCAATGTTGTTTAAGTTCATGAATTAGGGCATAATTTCATTCGGCCATGGAAATTGAGCATGGAAAAAAAAAACCTGGCGTGGGATATATGAAGCTGAAAATTTAGTTTGAAGTGTGGTAATTGTGTTAAAGATGAACATTAAACCTTTATGTTTTATGGTCTTGTAAGTTAGGTGTAAAACCCATGGCCTTTGTATGCTTGGCATGGAATTAGTGGTTAAATGAGTTATGAACCTATTATAATTTGAAAATTTGATGGTTTTATGGAGAAGGGGGAATTCGAAAATAGAGGTTAAATTATAATAACCCCACCTTAGAAATTGAAGTAAAATTTGACTCTTTATAGGATTAAATTACTAATGACCGAATGTGATGAAATTGTCAAGAAATAAATTTGATTAAATGAGATTCGGTTAATGGTGGGTGTATAGAATAATTGAAAGCTAATTTGATTAACTCTCTAATGGTTAAATGTGTTAAACCTTAAAGCATGATTTAGTTTAACCAAGGGAGAACTTGTATACTTGTAGGAGGGCATGTTTGAACGTGTATTGATAATTGATTTTGAAGGTTCGGCTTTATGCCTTGATAGTTGGTTTTGAAGTATATGATGTCTTGGTATAAATATATGTGCATTCGGTTACTTTCATAACATGCATTTAAAGTGTCCTTTGGATGCAATTGCTTATGCACTTGAGGGTATATGAGTTAATTTTCTTTATGGCAAATTTGGATAAGAAGCTAACTAATAATATGCTAAGGTAGTCATGTGGATAATCGGCTTTGTGAATATTATTAAAGGTGTAATTAGTTATATGCATAGGTCATCGGTAAAATTGACCACATAACTAGTATATGTATATAAGGCGACATGGTGATACCTAGGTAAATGTATTTGGGATGGTTTTTATGAAATACTGAATGTGTGAAGATGTATCGAGGTGTTGCCTTATGTATGAGTTTCATTGAGAAGATTTACCTTGTTGTTTTTAATGACATAACAAGGTGATTAAAATAGTTTAAATTTTGTTAATTAGACTCAAGAGCATAGAGGGGCAATTTTGGATAAAGAGAAAGTAAACGAATAGCCGTGGATATCTAGTCGTCGACCACTTCTGAGGTAAGTTTTAAGTGATTAAATGTTGAGCAAATTCAATCATAATAGGACATGATGAGTTGATTTAATAAGATATGATGTGGCCGTGTTATGTTTTAAGCTCAAATGGTAAGGTCTTAAGTGTTTGAGCTTGGGAATTTAAGTGTAATTTGAAATAGTCTGCTTAGGACAGCAGCAGTAACGTGACTTTAGAAAATCACCATAAATTTATGGACTTGAATTAGAGGCTGAATGAAATATGAAATTAAAGCTTAATGAGTCTAGTTTCTTATAAAAGAAACCGTGTAAGCAAAGGAATTTCCGATAATGAGATATTTAAAGTTGTGTGAGACAGTGCAGAATGACACTGTAATCCTCTGTTCTGTTTTTAGAAAATCATTATAAATTGTAAAAAAATTTTTAAAAGACAAAATTTATATTCTAGATGACTTAGTGAGTTTAGTTTCAAATGAAATAAACTAGAACATATTTTGAATTTTGTACAATGATAAATTTGATTTGTAGTGAAGAGTGGTCAGCATAGTCAAACAGTGAAATAGTGGAAACTTGAAGAAAAATCTGGCATTGATTGGCCAAACCAAAAATTCTGAAAATTTGTTGGATAAAATATGTATGAGTCTATTTTCAGGGAAAATTAACGGCACTTCATTTGGAGTTTTGTAGCTCCATTTACGAAATTTAATGACTGTTGCTCAGGAAAAACAGCTTGTGCTGAATTTGTGATTATGTTGTAAACCTTAATAAAACTATTTGAGTTGCTTATAAGCTGTCGATTAAATATTGGTAATCAAAGTACCAAATCCGTATTAAAGTGAAGCTATAAGCCGTAAATGACTAGTATACCTAGTCAATTTTGTTATGATGAAATTGATGTACAAGGTGTGTATATGTGATAAGGCTTAATGGCCGATGTGATGAATGTGAAAGTGTATATATGTGATAAGGTCGAATGGCCAATGTGATAAATGTGAAAGTGTGCATATGTGATAAGGCCTAATGGCCGATGTGATGAATGTGAAAGTGTATATATGTGATAAGGCCGAATGGCCAATGTGATGAATGTGAAAGTGTATATATGTGATAAGGCCGAGTAGCCAACGTGATGAATGTGAAAGTGTATATGTGTGATAAGGCCGAATGGCCAATGTGATGAATGTGAAAGCATATATATGAGATAAGACCTAATGGCCGATGTGATGGATGTGAAGGTGTATATATGTGATAAGGCCGAATGGCCAATGTGATGGATGTGAAAGTGTATAAATGTGATAAGTCCCGAAGGGCATTTGTGTCAGTACTATATCCGGGTTAAAACCCCGCAGGCTTTATGCGAGAATATTATCCTGATTAATGTCCGTAGGCTTCGTGCTCATACTATATCCGAGCTTTAAAGACCCGACGGCTAAATGCTAGGATTCAAGTAAGACTTTGGTATTGAGTATCTACAATAAGTTACCATCAAATAAGTATTATGTATTTAAGATGTTCAGGTACGTATTACTTACTCATCGGTGGAGTGATTTCGAGGTGAATTATCAGTATCAAAGAGGTAGGTAAATGTGATTAATATTATAACTCCAAATATGAGAATGATCTAATTGGTAATGGTATGCTTGTATAATGAAGTATGTGATGAAATATTCTTATGTATTAGTGCATATTCTGCCCAAAAGCCTTATGATTTGAGTATGGGTTGGGTTCAGCTAGATGTGCCAGTACAAGGTAAGGATTATGTTTTGTAAGCTTACGTATATGTGATAAGGAATATGTTTGGTTCTTTATGTGCCTACGGTAATTTAGTACTTGTCATGTTGAAATACTTAAAAATATGGATGTGATTATGAACAAGTGGAAAGGATTATTGAAAGTTGAAAATTGATGAAGAATGTGCTTTTGAAATATTTGACCATCTAGGTCATTATCATTCGAAAGTATATATGTGACAACCAAGTGATGCGTTTATTGATATTATAGTTCGAGATGAAGCTCTAGATTAACTTCATCGAACAGTTGAAATGAATGACCAATGATAGTGAATGAGAACACTTTGTTTTGCTTAAAACTTACTAAGCTTACAAAAGCTTACTCTGTTCGATCATGTTTTGGTCTATAGGTTGTGGATTTTGACTACCAGTTCGGGGATCATCAGCACTTCATCACACTATCTACCATTACGGCAACTATGTAATTAGACTTAGCTTATGGCATGTATAGGATAGACAATATAGTAGAATGATATTCTGACTATTGTATATAAGCCATATGAAAATGGCATCTTTTGGATGTTTACTTATAGAAGTTTACATTTTATCCCTGGCTGTGTTTAGTGTTTATCCAAATGAATGATCTAAAAAAAAAAGTTTTACCGTTCTGTCATGAGTTACAAGTCCGGTAATGCCCCTTACTTATTCCGGCGATGGTTACGGGATAGGGGTGTTACAGTTCTAGTATTACTGCTAACGTTACAAGAGCCTACAAGGTCACACCATATGGTTGAGATGATCGGAATAAGACATAGTTGGTATTGTGTTTGGTTGTCACATGAATTAAATTAATTATGGAATTAATTTAATTGGGCAATCAAATATCGAACATATTATATGTACAAGGATGTTGTACACATAATGAGAACATAATTCTATTAATATATGAATTTGGTTTGTATATAAATTTAAATAAATATAGTTTACTGAAATCTTTATTATAATTAATGTAATTATAATTTTCAGTTAAAACATTATTATATTTATTTATTTTAAAATTTTATGACTTAAGATTCGTTATAAATATACCAATTAAAAAGGGGAGTTATATATAAATAAAACCCGAAACCTAGCTTGAGTGGTCTAGCAGCCGTCGAGTAAAGAAAATCTCTAAAACAGTTTTGGGGACTTCTTCCGTTCATTTTCAATTGGGTGGATTACGTAGAGGTCGGCATCTGAAAAAGTTTCGACTTGGTTCGATAGTGGTTCTGAATTCTCGTTGCCGAGGCGTCGCTGTCTACTCAGATTGAGGTTTTGGTAATTTCGAAACCATTATTATAATTTTTTTCCCGATTCGTTCCTTACACATGGATCCATGGTTTGGATTGCTGGAATTTTATTTTTCCGCTACGCCTTGGGGGCATCGGCATTCCAGCACCGACTAGGCCCAAAATCTGGTTGTTACAACTCTACCCCTTTAGGGAGTTTCGTCCTCGAAAATCTTACTAGAAAATAGGTTTGGGTATTGTTTTCTTATAGCCTCCTTGGGTTCCCACGTAGCCTCTTCTATCCCATGTCGTTGCCATAAAACTTTCACTAGGGCTATACTCTTATTTCTCAACTATTTAACTTCCCGAGCTAAAATCTTGATTGATTCTTCACCATACGTCATATCCGGTCGAATCTCAATCTCTGTTGGAGAAATCATATGTGAAGGATCAGAACGATATCGTCGCAACATCGACACATGAAACACATTATGGATCCTTTCCAAATTTTTCGGTAAAGCTAACCGATATGCTACTGGCCCCATTCTTTCAATAACATCATACGGCCTAATGAAACATGGACTCAACTTGCCTTTATGACCAAATCTGAGAATTTTCTTCCATGGAGATACTTTCAAAAATACTTTATCACCAACCTGAAACTCAATCTCTTTTCTTTTCAAATTTGTGTACAACTTCTGTCGATCTGAAGCTATTTTCAAGCAATCACGGATTACCTTTACTTTTTCTTCGGTTTCTCTGACCAAATTAACCCTGTGAATCTGTTTCTCACTAAGTTCGGTCCAATATAAGGGTGTTCAGCACTTGTGGCCATACAATGCCTCATAAGGTGCCATCTTTATACTCGTGTAACACCCCCTAATCCCAAGCTGTCACCGAAATAGGGCTACAAGGCATTACCAAAATTAAACACTAATAACGAACAACACCGAGTCATAAATCTATATTTCAATTTAAAATTTCTCAAATTCCATCTTTAAGTCCCTAAAATGGACCTACGAGGCCCCAAATATACTTAGGAAGTGTTTTGGGATTAAACTGGGAACTTTGGAAATTTTTCCTTTAGAATAGGGGCACACGCCTGTGTGGCCTGGGACATGCCTGTATGGCCTGGAACATGCCGTGTGGCCTGCCCGTAGGCAGATCTGACTTATTCACATGGTCGTGGGACTAACTTGTGGGCAAGTCTGACTTTGCCACATGGCCTGGGCACACGCCCATGTGACTTGGTCATGTGAAAACATGATTTTTCACCATTTAAAGCTATTTTCACATACTAAACACACCTAATTCATGCCCAAAACATTTACTTATAAATGTTGATCAAATAACATTCATCAAACCTTTCAAACTTAGAAAATTTTTATTCATTCATTTCATTATCTCTTAAGGATTATGCACTACATTTACATTCAAAATATAAAATATTTACAAGTGACAAACACCAAACCTAGTACATGCCACATATCTAAAAGATAGATGCATCACCAAAATTGAGCTGAGGTCGGGATTGACTTGGATGCTTGACTGAACTTCAACTTTACCTAACCTGCGCACGGAAAACAACCATATGCTGATTATTGGAAATACTCAATGGTATTATCATAATTCAAATTATAACAACAATAAAATATCATAACATACATAGATAATTAGCAAGTCATACATACAAATCATACATATAAATTCATACCAAACTATCATATTTCCATTATATCATTTCCAATGTTAGATCTAATAAATCATCATTGAGATTTCAATTAACTCATGAACCTTTGATTCATCTCTCAACCACATATAATTATTCAATTCACATTTCAAATATGAACACTTCATGAACCTTTGGTTCATGCCTTCAATCTCTTTTCAAATTTCATTTCACATTCCATCTTACAATATCACTTTCTCATTTCATTCAATAGCTCAATTAACCAAATTCATTTGATTTTATTATTTCACTTATTTTCCCCTATTAACATGACTCGGACTTTGGCGGATACACGGATCCAACCAACACACCAGAATGGCAACCAATGCCTCATCGGATAGTTCGAAGCAAATAAGTGACGACCAAGTCTCATCGGCTAAGCCAAAGCAAAGTGGCGACCAACGCCTCATCGAATCTATCTGAAGTAAATATGACACACCAAGTGTCTCATCGACTTGAGGTCAAAGAATCCCTGAACTTTTCCTATCCTATGGCATGCCAACTATATCCACCCTAGCCCGACTAGTTAATAGGGTATCAAAATCACATATTCATATCACTTTCACTTTCAGTTGATCGTAATCATTCGAATTCAAATCCATCGCAATAACAATTCAATCACAATTTCAAATTCACCACAAATCATTATACAATTCAATTTCACACATGTATACATTCATCAATCAAATCCAATTCTCATTCAATTCAAATATCACTACTTACCTCACATTCAAATTCCATACACATTTATTAAAATTAAACATTTAACAAGAAATAACCTGAATTATGATAATACAAATCGATATTTTTCTCGAGCTATTCCTCGATCACTTTTTCTTTTCCCTTCGTATTTGACGTCTCGGTTTCCTTGTTTGCTATGAAAATTAGCATAAGTACAATTAATTAATAACACACATATTTTATATAAAATAATAACTGTTCATGCAACTTTTACCTAAATCCCAAATTTGTCCTAACTATTTTCATCTTCTTCCTTTTTACAATTCATATCATGTTCTTATTCAATTTCCATCAAAACTTCAATATAACCATCAAATTTTTATCATTTTACCATAATTTCAAACTTCTTTCAATTTAGCCCATAAACTCAAAACTTATAGCCTAGTTTACAATTTAGTCCTCTAATCAATTCTAATCAACAATTCTATCAATTTGATCCCTAATTTCATCATTTATTCAACATAAACCCTACTCAAAAGTCTATCAACTTTCAATATTTCCATAAAAATTCAAGAGTACTTTACTCTAAGACTCTAAAAACATCAAAATCACAAAGAAAGGGACTTAATTAACTTATCAATTTAACTTCCAAGCTTTCAAACCCTAATTTCTCCTTTTTCTTTTCTTTTCTTCTTTCTTTCTTTCTATTTCATTTGATTCTCTGTAACTATTTCTCTTTTTCTTTTGTTTCTTTATTTTATTTATTCTTTATTTCATTTTATTTACTTAATTAATATTTAATTATAAAATATCTATATAATAACAAATAAAAATAATACGTGTATAAATACATACATGTACACATGTGTTATTTATCACCATACAATTGCCACTATCTCAATTAATAGATAAAATATAATACTAATAATAATAATAATAATAATAAGTAAATATATATATATAACATACATTTGTACTAATAATTTAAATACACATGAATTTATTCTCTATCTTACATATGTCACTAATTTGGTTAATTACTAATTTAGTCCCTTGTCATTTTTTTCTATTTCAAAATTAATCTTTTACTCTCTATTCGATTTAGTCCTTTTTAATAATTACTTCTAATTAAACTAAATTCACCTAATCAAAATCTAATTCAACCCATAACTAACTTCATAAATATTTTTAATAAATATTTACGGACTCGTTTTCCTAAGACGGAAGCCCTAAATTCACTTTTTCGGTGCCCGTGAAATATGGGTCAATACAACTTGACTGAAAACTGTTGTTATAAGCAAACTCAACTAATGGTAGATATTTTTCCCAATTACCCTCGAATTCTAGAACACAACATTGGAGCATATATTCGAGAATCTAAATTACTCTCTCAGACTGACCATTGATTTGCGGATGAAAAGCGATATTAAAGTTCAACTTCGTACCCAAAGCTTCTTCCACCTTCTTCCAAAACCGTGAAGTAAACCTCGGATCTCTATCTAAAATAATAGAAATAGGTACTCCATGTAATCTTATAATTTTGGCCACATACAATTCAGCTAACTTATCAAGAGTATAGTTTGTAAGTACCAAGATGAAATGAGCAGATTTTGTCAATCTATCAACCACAACCCATACGGCATATTTCCTTTTCGGAGTAAAAGGCAAACCCGTTACGAAATCCATCGTAATCCTATCCCATTTCTACGTGGGCACCATCACTGGCTGATGTAAACCCAAAGGCACTTGGTGTTCAGCTTTCATTTGTTGACAAATCCAACATCTCAAAACAAACTCTGAAATATCTCGTTTCATACCTGACCACCAATACAATTTCTTCAAATTATTATACATTTTTGTACTACTTGGATGCACAGATAAACAACCATTATGTGCTTTATGAAGAATTTTCTGAATAAGTTCATCATTTTTCGGTACACAAATTCTGTCTCAGAACATCAAACAATCATCGGATCCGATATGAAAATCTGAATCACTACCCGATTCACAAAGAACTCTTTTGGCTTGCAAATCACTGTCACATTTCTGAGCTTCACAAATTTGTTGAAGAAATAATGGTCTAGCTCTCAACTAGGTTAGGGTTGAACAATTATAAAAAAAAATTCAAACTGCGTATTCATCGCTCTCAAAGAAAACAAAGTCTTTCTACTCAACGCATCTGCGACTATATTTGCTTTACCCGGGTGGTAATCAATTAGTAGCTCGTAATCCTTCAGTAACTCAAGCCATCTCCATTGCTGCAAGTTTAAATCTTTCTGAGTCATCAAGTATTTTAAACTCTTATAATCAGTAAAGATATCGTATTTATCATCGTACAAATGATGTCTCCAAATTTTTAAAGCGAACACAATGGCGGCTAATTTCAAATCATGCGTCAAATAATTCTTCTCGTGCAGTTTCAACTGTCTCGAGGCATAAGCTATCACTTTGCCCTCTTGCATCAACACACATCCTAATCTATTCAGTGACGCATCACTATAAATCACAAACTCTTTTCCTGGCTCAGGTTGCAGTAAAACCAGTGCCTCAGCCAATAACGCTTTCAACTTCTCAAAACTTTGTTGATATTTTTCAAACCATTCAAATTTAACATCTTTTTTGCAACAGTTTGGTCATAGGAGCAGTAATCATCGAAAATCTTTTGACAAAATGTCGGTAATATCCAGCTAAGCCCAAAAAGCTCCTAACTTCAAATACATTCCTCAGCGGTTTCCAATCAACAATTGCCGAAATCTTACTTGGATCAACTCGAATACCATCACCTGAAACAATATGTCCCAAAAATTCGACTTCTCGGAGCCAAAACTCACTTTTACTAAATTTAGCAAACAATTTCTTATCCCTCAATGTCTGCAATATAGTTCTCAAGTGCACCGCATGCTCGGACTTGTCTCGAGAATAAATCAGGATGCCATCGATGAACATAACCACAAACTTATCTAAATATGGTCAAAAGATTCTATTCATCAAATCCATAAAAACAGTAGGTGCATTAGTTAGTCCGAAAGGCATAAAAAGAAATTAATATTGCCCATACCTTGTCCTGAAAGCAGTCTTTGGCACATCCGCCTCTTTAACTCTCAACTGATAGTAGCTAGATCTCAAATCAATTTTCAAAAATACCGTTGCTCTTCTCAACTGATCAAACAAGTCATCAATCCTCAGTAAAGGATGCTTGTTCTTTATAGTCACATTGTTGAGCTGTCGGTAGTCGATACAAAGCCTCATGGATTCGTCTTTCTTCTTTACAAATAACACTAAAGCACCCCAGGGAGAAAAAATCGGTCTCGCAAAACCCTTATCCACCAACTCTTGCAACTGAGCTTTTAATTCTTTCAATTCAGTCGGAGCCATTCTATACGGATCAATAGATATCGGTGAGGTCCCTGGTACTAAATCAATACCAAACTCAACTTCTCTAATTAGAGGCAACCCAGACAACTCTTCTGGAAA
Organism: Gossypium hirsutum; assembly: GCF_007990345.1. Lineage (NCBI taxonomy): Eukaryota > Viridiplantae > Streptophyta > Magnoliopsida > Malvales > Malvaceae > Gossypium > Gossypium hirsutum. The sequence goes on along the minus strand of NC_053429.1, from coordinate 58,776,927 downwards.
CACATCCGAATATTCACAAACTATCGACACTAACTTAATTTTCAATTCAGACATATTTGTATTCAACACATAAGCAATATAAGCTTCACAACCTTTCCTTACATATTTTTGGGCAGACATCGAAGAAATCACAACAGGTAACTCACTCGACTCATCTGAATCAATCCGAAGAGTTTCACCATTTTCACATTTTAGTTCAATAATCTTTCTTTTACAATTCACTACGACATCATACAGTGTTAACCAATCCATACCCAAAATAACATTGAATTCATCAAATGGCAACAACATTTAAATCAGCCGGAAAACAGTGACCTCGAATCATCAAGGGACAATTTTTGCAAACTCTATCAACTAATATATGTTTGCCTATGGGGTTTGACACTCTAATCACAAATTCAATAAACTCAATAGGCAAGCTCTTACTAGCTACCAAATTCATGCAAACATAAGATTGGGTCGATCCAGGATCAATCAATGCAACTACATTAGTATTATAAAGAGAAAAAGTATCAGTGATAACATCAGGAGATGTCGCTTCTTCGCGAGCACGTATGGCATAGGCTCTAGTAGGTGCTCGAGCTTCGGATCTCACAGCTGAAGCCTTCGTCACACCTTTACTACTAGTTTCATTTCCAGTATTCCTCGGTGGCCTACCTCTATTAGTAGTATTACTCGGCCTTGCACTCTAAAATTTTTCTTTCTCAGCCATTTAGAGGCAATCTCCGATAAAATGCTTTTGAGAGCCACACTTGAAACAAGCCCGATCATTCATCCTACACTCGCTGGCATGTCTTCTTCCACAATGCTATCATTCGGGTTTGTTAGGCCTTACATTACCCACACTTGCCATTGAAGTGGCTTGAGATTTAAAACTCGAGTATTGCTTCCCGCGGTCTCTGTGGGAATACCCAACTGATACATTTGAATACATTTCTTTAGATTTCTTTGACTGAAATAGAAATGACTTACTCATCGGTCTTTTCCTCGAATCTCTAGCTTCACAATCAGCTTTCCTCTTCTCTTTATTCAACTCTTGGGCCTTACAAGCTCGCTCGACTAACACCAAAAATATTTTCAGCTCTAAGATCCCAACTAACACAAGAATATCCTCATTCAATCCATCCTCAAATCTCTTGCACATGATAGCCTCCGTGGAAACACACTCTCGAGCATATTTACTAAGTCTGACAAATTATCTTTCATATTATGTCACTAACATTCGACCTTGTTTCAGCTCAAGAAATTCCTTACGTTTCTGATTGATGAACAACTGACTAATATATTTCTTCCGGAACTCCTCTTGAAAGAATTCTCATGTAATCCTCTCTCTCGGTACTACAGATGCTATTGTATTCTACCAGTGATATGCAAAATCTCTCAAAAGTGAGATGGTGCACTTTAAACACTCATCCAGTGTGCAAGACAGCTCATCAAATACCCTGATGGAGTTTTTGAGCCAAAACTCGGCTCTCTCGGGATCATCATCCACATTAGCTCTGAAATCTTCAGCCCCATATTTTCGGATCTTATCAACCAGGGGATTGTTTATTCTTACAAATTCCATACCTTGTGGAATTATGGGAGCCAGTCGAGGAATAGGTGAGGGTGGAGGAGGTTGGGCATTCGGATTTGTTCGAAAAAAATTCGTATACCACTCGTTCATCATGTGAAGAAAGGCTTCCCTAGCCCCTTCTCCTTGACCAACCGTTGGAGGTCTACTATTAGACAGCGTTGCCGTTGAGTGGGAGCCGGCGCATTACTTTCAATGTCATTAGCCTCAGCTCGATTAGGATCCATTTACTATACGAAAACATAATTTAAAATTGTCAGGAGTCATCACACTATCACAATTCGTTTATGGCATGTATAGCAAGACTCTTACACACGCTACGCTAGTCTGAGAATCCACTAAACCGTAGCTCTGATACCACTAAATGTAACACCCCTTTACCTGTATTCGATGCTGGAACGGGTATGAGGCATTACCAAATTATACACAAGCAATCATACAAAACCGAGACATAAATTTCCATCCAAATCTAAAACTTTTTACATACATTCATATCGTCCCTAAGACAAACCTACGTCGCCCAAAACATGCATTGGAAGCGTTTCGGGACTAAACTGAGAACTTTAGAAAATTTTACAACACTTTAGAAAATTTTCATTAAACAGGGGTCACACGCCCGTGTGACTTGGGACATGCCCGTGTGCGCAGGCTGTGTGGTCACTCACGCCCTTGTCTCGACTTCGTGTAACTCTCTAATTTGTAACTTATGACCAAATTGAGCTCACACGGCCAAGTCACACGCCCATGTTCTAGACCATGTGAAAAATTAATTTTCATAAAATAGGTGCAGACTACACACGGCCACGGAACACGCCCGTGTTCGAGGTTGTGCTATCCATACAGCTGAGACACAAGCCCGTATCTTCCCCCATATGCTCAATTCTGAGCATTCTATTTTACAGCAATTAAGGTGTAGGGGACACACGGCCAAAACACACGTCCATGGGGCAAGTCGTATGTCACCCACGGCCTAGACACATGCCCGTGTGTCTACCCGTGTGGACAAAAATATTTACCAAGCCACTTTGTCACCCTTCCATGCACATACCTATACAACAACATACAACCAAATCAACCAGATCAGCCATAATCAATACATCAACACCTCATTCACATACTAACATTTATCATACACAAACTTTACACACACATCAATTCAAGTCATGCAAATTCCCACATCCATGAAAAGCATCATCATATGTATATACTTATACCAATATTATCCAATTTCAAATGGCCATTTACATGATGAATTACCAACCAATATAGGCCAACACATTAGGCTAATTCAATTATGACACATAACAAAATGACCAAGTCCTATACATGCCATAACTCAAAATGTTGAATTTATTGGTACCCAAAATAATAAGTTGATAGTGTGAGTAGATCTCCGACAGCCTCCGATCCCCGAGCTAGCTTGGTAACACTATAAGATAAGGAAAAAAATGAGAGTAAGCTATATAGCTTAGTAAGTTCCTATGCAATTAATAAGCATCATATCCAAACAATTAACATACAATTAACATGATAACAATTGACATAAATATTAATAAGATCTTATAATCATAACTTGCTCAATCATAACCTTACAGAGGGTTCATCACATAACGAGCTCATTACGTATGATTTTTACGTATATACCTGAGTCATCTCGAATTGGATTTACATATAATTCCTCTTTGACATACTTGTTAAATTACCCATTGAACCACTTGGAATACTAAAGGATACTCGGGAGTCCCGTACACATGGTACTGTACCAATGCCATATCCCAGATATGGTCTTACACGTAGTCTCAGTAACCCTAATGTCATGACATTTGTATCCTATCTATTCCTGAGGCTCAACTGGGATTTCACGCTTGTCGAAACTTTGTCGAATACGTCCAAAGGTTGATCATAATTCATATAATAATAAAGCATTTAAAACATAATTAAAATAATGTATTATTTACATACGAACTTACCTCGGTGCAAAATTAGTAGAAATAGGACCTAATCGTCGAACACTTTGTTTTTCCCCCGATCTAGGTCCGAACCTCATTTCTCTTGATCTAAAATTAAAAATTTAAATCATTTACTAATCACTTTGTTCAATGCAGCCCAAAAATTAACTATGTAAAATTATGTTTTTGCCCCTAAACTTTGACATTTTTACACTTTGGTCCCTAGGCTCGTAAAATGAAATGGATTCAATTTCTTTGATTCCCAAGTCTAGCCAAACCTCTTTCATGCTTATAACAGCCCAAATTTTTCATTCTTTCACTGTTTTACTACTCATTTTATAACTTTTTACAAATAGGTCTTTTTAGGCATTTTCATCGAAAATCACTTAGCAAAAGTCGTTTATCAAACATCAAACTTGCATAATATACCATTAAACATAAAAATACACACATGCCTAACATGGTTCAAGCCCTAAACCTTAATCATTCCTCAAATTTGTGGTAGAAATAGGTAGATCGAGTGATAACGACTTCAAAAATGTAAAAAGCATTAAAAACGGGACAAGATACAATTGAGCTTGAAAGATGAACAAACCCTAGATATGGTTCCCTTTTTAAATTTTTGACCATGGGTAGAAGATGAGCCAAAAAATTTGGCTTTTAATTTGATTATTGATTCTTTTATTAACTAAATGACCAAAATGCCCTTTTCTAAAAACATTAAAATTCTCTTAATTCATGTCTATTTTTTCCCACCAACTTAAGAAATGGTCTAATTTCCATCTAAGGACCTCTACTTTAAAATTTCATATCAATTAGACACCTCTAGCATGTAGAACTCAAGTTTTGCACTTTTTACAATTTAGTCCTTTTTGCTAAATTGAGTGGTCAAAAGTCAAAATTTTCGAACGAAATTTTCACAGAATCATTCCGTAAAATTTTATACCATAAAAGTATAAGAAAAATAAATTTTTATGCGTCGGATTTGTGGTGCCGAAATCACTGTTCCGACTAGGCCCAAAATCGGGTTGTTACATGTTACAACCACAGCGTGATATGTGGTAAAAGAATGATAAAAAATTAAAATAAGTAAAATTATAAAAATTATTAAATTTTAATAAAAATAAAATATTTAATATTTAATAAAAATATAAAAAATTATAAAAATCATAAAAAATTATAATAAATTGTAAATTTTTATTAAAATCATTAAAGATTATAAAAGATATAGAAATATAGAAAAAATATATAAAATTTTATGAAGTTTTAAGAAAATTATAAAAAAATGTAAAGAAATATAAAATTCGTAACAAATTATAAAAATTATCGTACCAAAAGAAGTATTTTATAATTTTTATTTATTTTTATTTTTATCATTTTTCACCACATGTCATGCTGTGTTGTGATACTTGATGACTTTAATTGAAAAAAAACTTGGGGTCGCTAACTTTAATGGCCTATGGTTAAAGTTAATAGTTAAAGGGCCTTTTTTATGCATTTTATAATTTTTTTATGATTTTTATAAAATTTTATATTTTTACGATTTTTATAAAAAAAAATTAATTTTAATATTTTTTATTTTTATTAAAATTTAATAAATTTTATATCTTTTACTGATTAATATTTTTTTATACTTTTTTGCCACATGTCACACTGTGGTTGTGACACGGAGTGGCTTTAACTGAAAAAAATTAGAGATAGTTACTAACGCTCGACAGATAACGACAAATTGATATCCGACAGAACCGATTGCCAATTCTTTTCTAGTAGAACTCGTCGTGAGTACTCGAATCTATAGATAAAAGAGTTGAATGATGCTGATTCTCCATTGAAAAAGTTGTAAGGAGAGAAGCTCCCATTATTTCAGCCTATGCAATTGGAGATTGTAACTATTGCTGCTGGCGGATTGAATTTTTCCAAGCTGCAAATTATCAATGAAACCCACATTACAAATTCACACAAAAATCAATTTTCCCCCATTTTCTTAGCAGCCGAACAGCTTTGATGGAAAAGCAAATTAAAAGCTTACCCATAGCCATGCTCAATGTAATTAGGAAGATTGGACAATAAAGTCTCATCAATATTGACTGGAAAATAAATTAAGTGTAAACAAATAAAAATAATCACTGTATGGTGGAAAAATCATTACTTTAGAAGTAAATCTATTATGATCAGTGTAATCATGTAAAAAACGTCACCCATAAGATTAATACAGTACTTCGATATTCATACGCCCGAATAAAGGAGGAATACAATTAATATTGATTTTCTCGTAGTTATTTTTATTAAATATTTATTGAGTTATTATTTAAATATGTGAAGGTTCAGTTAAAAAATTTTAATGTTTAAATAGTCAATTAATTTAAAAAAATTAAATCGTAAAAAATGTAAAACTTAAGTATTATTCGATTTGAATGATTAAATGACTTAATTAATATAAGTGGAAGGATTAATATGGTAAATATAACATTTTTAAATAGTGGGACAGCAAGAGAGCTTTTAAATTTGGATTTATTTATGTGTTAAAGGTAAAAATAATTAAAGAAATAAGTAACAAAACAAAAGTAAAATAAAAGAAAATCATTATCATCTTCCTTAACAAAGGTTCTCCATCAAATGTAGAAAGAAAAAATCCATGGAAATACTTTCAAGGTTCGGCTATTGAAAGGTTCTTGCATGTAAGTCCGTTTTGAAGCCGTTTCTCGTAATTTTTATATTTTTCAGATTGTTAGAACTAGGTTCAGTTAACTCGTATCTTCATTTTTGAAATTGTTAAGGATTTTGGATTTTTCCATTGATGAGTATTTGTTATTTTGATTTCAAATATTGGATTTGAAGTAATGGTTGTTGATTAGGACTAGTTTATAAAGTGATTTTTGTTAATTTTAATTAAAGGACTAATTTGATGAAATATTAAAATTGACAAGGAATTTTTGTGAATTCTTAATAAATATGGACTGTCCTAGTATGTAAATGAATTTGACTAGTTTGGGTATTTGTGAAATTTTGTTAAAATTTAGAATTTTGGGTTTAGGGATTAAATTGTGATAAATGTAAAAGTTTAGGGAAATGTGTAAATAATTAAAACTTAAGGGTTATATGCATAAATTCAGTTGAGATGTGTATTTGAATTTAATAGGATTGAATTTAATTATTATAGATAAAGATTTGATTCGTAATGAGGATAACCGAGGAAAAGGAAAAACTACAGAATAGTCTTTACGAGTCAACCGTTGATATATTTTAGGTAAGTTCATATTGTAAGAATGTGTATATGAATATCTCTTTATACTTGTATTAATTTTTGTTGGATAATTTTTTTTAATGTGAAATTTCATTATTTACTTACAAATTATTAAATGTTGTGATTGACAAATGGTAAATGAATATCCGAAAGTGATGAATTTTGTGGTTGTACAAAATTGAAATGAATATAAAGGACTTATTGTGACACCCCTAAATTGACCCTAGTCGGAAAGCGGTTTCGGGACCGCTAAACCGAGTACCAAATTATTTGAATATGATATTTATTGTCTAAAATATGTGAATATGAATGTGTGAAAGTTTTAAGCTGCGATTTAGTTAATTGCATTTGAATTTAGTTAATAGGACTTATGTATGACACTTTTAAAATGTGATAGTTAATCTATAAGGATCAATTAATGCATGTCATATGAATAAATGGTTTGCATGTCAAATATCCATTATTAATGAGTAGTGGCCGGCCATGGATGGGTCATTGATGATAATATGAATTCTTTTATTAGCACTATGAGTTTAGAAAATAAAAGAATGAATTAAGAATGATAAAACATGAGGTGAGTGGGAGGAGAAACCAAAGTTGTCTCCCCCTTACTCCCCATTGCCGTGACTAGTGAAAGAGGAGAAAAACAAAGTTCTTTCTTTGTTGTTCAACTTGGCCGAATAGAAGAAGCAAAGGAGGGGAAGAAATTTCGGTCACTTGAATCCTTAGGAAGGTTAGTACATTGTGTTGAAATTGTGAAATAATTACTTGTTTTAGGTAAATTATCATGGTTCTTGCTTAGCCCATGCAAAAATTTCCACTAATGATGGGTGAATAGAGCCTTCGGCTAAGGTTATAAGGGAAGAAATTTGGATTGCTTTACTTGAATCTTGATGATGAATGTATTGAGGAAAGAACTTGGTCATTCTAAAAATATGAATGGTTAAAGCTCATACTAGTAATAGCCGAATTAAAGAATGCTTGATGTCATGAGTAAATGCTGTTCATGTTAATTGGATGAGAAAGGGTAGTTGGGTGAAGTAGAGTCTAGCAAATGAGCACATATGTGCACTAGTTGCTAAATGAAGAAAAATCGGCTAACAAGGGAGTACTAAGGCCGAATATGATTTTGAATATTAGTGGTGTAGTTGCCGAATTTGAACTATGAAGTTATTGAGTAATGTGTGTGTTTTAAGTGATAGAATTGAGTGAATGCTTGGAATGTGATATGTATGAATTATGTGTTAAATTAAGGTTTGCTAAGCTAGCTATTAAGGTGAAGTGCAAATGTTAGTATTTGATTGCTAGTGTATATATGTGTACTAGCCGAGCTTTGAATTTAAATAATGGTTGGAGCACCATGTGTTGTAATGAGATTATTTGAGTGAAATCATAGATATTTATATGATGAATTCGATTGTGGATATACATGCTTAAATAAGATGCACACATGAATGAATAGATAGCTTGGTGTTGCATGTATTCGGTCATAAAGGTGCACATGAGGAAATGTTAGATTAATTGTATTAAATTGCTCAATGTGATTAAAAATGCGTATGACCATTTTGTGTTTGAGCTAAAGGTGGCCATATGACCTATCAAACTCCTTGTCATATTCGGCCATAAGCTAGCATAGTGAGACTTTAATAAGTTAAATTTGTTTGAATTAGCTCAAGAGCTTAGAGGACCAAAGTTGGATAAGGGAAGGGAAAAAGTAAACGAATAGCCGTGGACATCTAATCGTCGACCACTTCCGAGGTAAGTTTTAAGTGATTAAACGTTGAGTAAATTCAATCATAATAGGACATAATGAGTTGATTTAATAAGATATGATGTGGCCATGATATGTCTTAAACTCAAATGGTAAGTTCATAAGTGTTTGGACTTGGAAACTTAAGAGCAAATTGTAATAATTTGCTTTGGACAGCAGCAGTAACGTGATTTTAGAAAATCACTATAAATTGTTGGTGTGGAATTATAGGCTGAAAAAAATATGTAATCAAAGCTTAGTTAGTCTAGTTTCTTATAAAAGAGACCGTGTAAGCAAAGAAATTCCCTATAAAGAGATATTTAAAGTTGTGTGGGACAGTGTCAGAATGACTCCGAAATCCCCTGTTCTGTTTTTAGAAAATCATTATAATTTGTACAAAAATGGTTATAAGATAAAATTTATATGCTTAGACTCCTTAATGAGTCTAGTTTCAAATGAAATCAAATAGAACACATTTTTAATTCCGTACAATGAAAAATTTGATTCGTAGTGAAGAGTGGTCAGATTAGTCAAACAGTGAAACAGGGGAAACTTTAAGAAAAATCTGGTATTGATTGGCCAAACCTAAAATTGTGGACATTTTATGGATGGAAGACATACGAGTCTATATTCAGGGAAAATTAACGGCAAGTGATTTGAAGTTTTGTAGCTCCAGTTATAAATAATTTAGTGACTATTGCTCAGGAAAAACAGCTCATAGTGAATATGTGATTTTGTTGTAAACATGGATAAAACTTGTTCTAGTTGCTCATAAGCTATTGATTAAACCCATACGTGAATTCTAAATCATGATATTTTAAAACGATATATGAGTATTCGAATATGAAATGATAGTATGGCGTGAAATTGAATTATTCATTGGAAAATGATTGATGTAGATTCGGCCAAGACAAAGTGTATACATGATAGTATATGTGGTATGTGAAGTATATTTGGATAATTGTGATGTGAATACATGAAAATTTATATTTTGATTTAGGATTTTATGTGATGAATGTGAATGTGTATATATGAGATAAGGCCGAATGGCCAATGTGATGAATGTGAACATGCATATATGTGATAAGGCCGAATGGCCAATGTGTTGAATGTGAGCTTGCATATGTGTGATAAGGCCGAATGACCAATGTGATGAATATGAACATGCATATATGTGGTAAAGTCGAATGGCTAATGTGAAATATGTATGAGATATGCATATGTGGTAAAGCCGAATGGTCAATGTGAAATATATATGAGATATGTATATGTGGTAAAGCCGAATGGCTAGTGTGAAATATGTATGAGATATGTATATGTGGTAAAGCCGAATGGTCAGTGTAAAATATATATATGAGATATGTATATGTGGTAAAGTCGAATGGCTAGTGTGAAATATGTATGAGATATGTATATGTGGTAAAGCCGAATGGTCAATGTGAAATATATATATGAGATATGTATATGTGGTAAAGCCGAATGGCTAGTGTGAAATATGTATGAGATATGTATATGTGGTAAAGCCGAATGGCTAGTGTGAAATATGTAGGTGATGTGCGTATATTGTGGCTGAACGACCGAATGTGAAAGGTGTGTATTATTAGATATTTGATGAGGCAAATGAATTACAAATATGACAGTCGATGTGGATGTTGTAACATGTGAATAAATGTACATGAAACTTGGAAATATATTCCGGGTAAGACCCGGTGACTATGTGTGGAGATTTTGTCCGGGTAAGACCCGATAACTTCGTGTGGAGATTTCGTCTGAGCTAAAGGTCTCACCGATAATCCAAGTAGAGGTTAAAGCTATAAGACTTCGTAATAAGAATTGCTTATAAATATATTCAATGCGAAAGGTTAAACAAGTATGTACTCCAAGTTTATATGTGAGCTTGATTTGAACTAAACCATAAGGTAGTTATGTGATGCATACGAGAGCAATCTATGAGACTATTCCTATGATTATGTGACATTGGATCAGTGTGAGAGGTTATGTGAAATCATACAATATATCTATGTCACATGAGCTCACTTTTATGTGAAAGTTTATCTGCCTATTGTATATGATGAGATGTGCATATTCGGCAAAGGGATGGTATGCCCGAAGGAAGAGTGAAATAAAAATACGAACAACTATGTTATAATTTGATTGTTATCTGTTGACACTGCTTAAAACTTACTAAGCATTGTAATGCTTACTCCGTTTACTTTGTTTTCTCTGTTTTATAGATCTCATTGCGAAGCTACAGGCTCGGGGATCGTCAGCAACTAGTCACACTATCACTATCCACTGCTTGTTATTGTTATGTTTAGAATTATTTTATGGCATGTATAGAATAGACTAGTGGCGGAAGAATATATTTGGTTAATGTATATATAAGCCATCCGAAAATGACATCTTTTGAATGTTTACTTAGTGAAGTTTAAATTTTATCTCTGGCTGTGCTTAGTACTTATTTAAATGAATGATCTTTATTTCAAGAAAAAGTTCAAAATTTTACTGTTCTGACATGAGTTACAAGTCCGGTAATGCCCCTTACCTATTCTGGCGACGGTTACGGGATAGGGGTGTTACACTTATGGTATGTGTATGAAATAAGAAGTGCCTTTGAATGATTGATTTATCAATATTGTGAATTTAAGTTACTGTAACACCCTATATCAGGCCTGGTCATCGAGCCCGAATATTAGGATGTCACACCACCGTCACAAATCACATGCATTACCATGGTCTCGTTATTAAGCAAACATTTCCATTTTAGATTTTGTATTAATTATAAGTCATACATATTCTAATCGTCATTAAAACATGCTAAACATTCGTCAAGCGAACTTAAAACGAAAGTTAAACATGCTTATAGACCACAAAATAGAAATTCTAAATTATTCATATAGGTATTGCTACTGAATCAAAGGTATCGATATTTCTCTCAAATTGTATTGATATTATTTGGAAAGTCGATACCAAAACAGTATTTTGTTTCTCGTTTAAAATCAAAATATAAAAAATTATCGGCACCTTTTATAAAGTATCGATTATTTTACCCCAAGTATCGATACTAGTGATATGGTATCGATACCAAATTACATTGACTTCCTGCGCTTTCCAAAATCATGGAGGTATTGTATTTAAAACACGAATATCGATACCTCTGCTCTAGACCATAAAAATTTAGTAGTTTAAGGCATATAATCCATTCAAAATAATAACTACTCAACATGCAAATTTTACTTTAACAAGTAATCAACAAAACGACCACAATAATAGTTCAATCATCGAAAACATATCTGAGTAAGCAAACAATATAACAAGAACAATATCTATAAATCTTAAGAACAAATAAGCTATGAAAGTAATCAAAACATTATGGAAAATTTCATGTAACAATTCTACCTCATTATTCGACGTCCATTGACCATACATACAGTTCATGGCACTTCAACAAGGCGAATATTCAAACCAAAACAGTATCAATGAAATAATTATAACATTCATAAAAAATGCTAGAAAACTAAACCCATAAAATATCATGAGGACCACAATAATAATCGATCAAAGTCTAACCACATTGCCTTATCCCTATAGTTCAAAGAATAATATTAATACCACCTATGCAAATACTAAAGCCTAACTTGGATCACTTGGTATTCCTACACCACTCACACCAGAATGCTAACAGTCTGCAAAGGTTTTAAAAAGAGTGGGTGAGCTTAATCAAACTCAGTGAATGTTGGAGTAACCACAATGCATACACAACATCAAAGGTTAAACAAGAGCATTCTATAACACATTTACAACCATATTCTAACCAAGTCACAATTGCATATTCACACTTCATTAAATCATAAAACTAGCATATACTCTTATGTATAACTACACTCAACTTATATACAAATAAATCATTCTACAATAATTCGTGAAGACTAACAACGTATACATGCTTTAATAACTCACAAGTTTGGCGCATATATTCACAATTACATACGCAATTTACTATGAGAACATACTAACATTTTCATGAAACTTAAATAGACTCATTTAGCATATTATTTACATGTTTATGCATCCATCTCACATCGTATTATCATAATAAATAAGATCACATTTAAACGATAATTTGACACTTGAGGCTATGAAACATAAAAGTAGGCTCTACCACCACACATCAGATACATGGATCTCCAACACACCAAATGACTGGTAGAGTCGAACATATCCCAAAAGTGAAGCATTTAGCTAACACTCTCCAACACACCAACATATCATGGTGAATGGATCTTGACCCAAATTCCTTTATCTCTCCAAATTGTCTTGAGGCCTCAATGCCCAAATCACAAAATACAAGGGTGAGTAGTCACAATCATATAGCATGTCAATTATATCCAATAGTTTCAAGAGATCACAAGGCCAAAATATCCACAATTACAAAATTTTAATTACTAATTTAATGCACATCATCTTTGTTCATATGTATAAATTTACATTACAAACTTGTACACAACTCATGCTTATCAAATTCACATTTAATTGCATTTTAAGTGCCACAATAATACTCATTTAATTAGTACATCATATATCACATACAAGTATTCTTACATATTACCTGTCATAATAATATCACATTCCACAATTCAACACATATGTACTTATTGAAATTCCGCTTACTTCCGCTGCATATTTGCATTATTTGCATATCATTATCACTATTCTTTGGCATGTACACATGCCCACAACACAACACTACACAAAAAAAATTCAAAATAGCCATCACATACATATCATGTCATAATATCGCATCATAATACTCAATCCACAACTATTCACATAATCACATATTTTGCCAAAATAAATCAAGGGGAGTAGAATGCTTACACTCAAAACTTAAGATAGGGGTTTAGGCTATTCCTAAGCTCCCAATTAACACTATGAATCATGTCTACTAGCAGTGATTCCAAACAATCACTGTTCGCGCTTTTGCCTAATCATCGAAAGTTTAAACTAGCTTTTCCTTGTCATTATCTTTACTTTTTGAAGGTCCTAACGATTCTAAAGCTTCAACAAGGTAAATCACACAACAATACAATCAACAATCAACCAAAGGCTCATTTCAAACAATCAAAACACAAGCCTAAGCTAAATTCTCTTGTAATCGAAACATTCGACATAGCAAACTTGAAATTCAAATATCTCGGTCTATAATTAATCTTTTTTCCTAAATGAATTTCATTTATCTAATTATTTACCTATGATAGATTCTCAATCATTAGACTACGAAAAACTACCCAATTCATGGTATAGCAAATTTTCGACATGTTATGACAATTTTCACGAAAATTCATTAAATGTTTACAAATCCTTAACAAAACTTTAAAGTAAGTGTAGAAATATACTAATAACATCAAAACTAACTAAAAAAACTTTGAAACCATATTTTTATTTAAAATCTCGAAATCCACCATTAACGACCCAATTTTTGGCTTTTATTCAAAACATGCAATTTAATGGGTAAAAACTCAATTTTAAAGACCAGATAACATCTAAAACCAATAGAAAAATGAATTGTTACCTTAGCTGATGAAGAACCGAGTGTTTGATAGAAAATCTGAAAAACTCAAAATTTAAGCAATAGAGAAATCCATGGTGTTTTTGATGATTTTTATGGAATTCTAAAGAGGTTTAATGTTATGGGGATGAAAGAAATCAAATGAATGAAGTTTTTAAAATAAAATTGAGTGATTCAGGTTTGGGGGAGCAAGGGACAGCAATAACAAAAAGACTGAGAAGAAGTATAGTGAGTTTAATATAGATGGAGGAGAAAATAGTGTATTTTTAAAACTTAGGGATATTTACCTTAATGGTACTCCTAATTTAAACCTTTTAAAAAATAATACTTATTTTAAAATTATTTTCAACCTTATTTTCAAAAATTGATTTAATTTTTCAAAAGGTATGATCGAAAATAATTTCAGGTTACCACTCTTAGAATTTTCCAAACCTACTCCGAGTCAAAATTTCGAATTTACCCTCAAAACTCTTATTCCCAATTTTAGGGTGTGACAATTATAATCTCTGGTTGAATGTAGAAAATGATTAGGATACTATTGGCATGCCAATAGGGTTAGTACGCGCGCTTGTACGGGATTGCACTTACGTGCCTCTATTTGCACTTTGGTGTCTCTTTATTTGTACTATGATGCCTCTGTTAGCATTTCGATGCTCTCTAGTGTGTTTTGGAGGAAACTCGAGTGTCCAAGTCAATTTACTATAGTTTAACGGGCCATGAAACTTTATGATTAAATGTAAAATCATTCTATGAGTTGAAATTATGCATAATGATTCGTTTGGATAGATAAGAATATGTATGGATACATGAATTATTTTGATTTGAGCCATTTTATGGTACTAATGGGATATGGTTTTTGGAAATGGTTGTAAGGATTTTAACGATTTAAGTTAATTAGTGATGAGTTATAAGTTAAGGTAAGTTTAAATTAAATTTTGACTATAGACTTACCAATCTTCATTAGCTTACTTGTTTTGTTTTGGTTGTTTTTTTTTAGTTTACGTTTTTAGGAATGGTTCGAATAGATCAACTTTAACATTCACACTATCCAGACTTTCTCTTCAAAATCTTTTGTCTCTAACTCATTTTGGTGGTGGCATGTATATAGGGTTTGATGTGGTTAAGGTTAATATGTTAGTTTATTTGTAATTAAGATTATATGGTTTTAAATTGGCAAATTATGTTTCTTGTTGGTACTAATTGGGTATGGTAATGTTTGTGCTCTTTTTTAGGCATTGGTTTGGTATCTCTAATGATGTTGAAATATGTTATGGTCAATTTATTAGGTGATATAAGGTAGTGGTCATGTTAGATTGTTTATGGTATGTGTTTATTATTAGGAAATGGTAGCATGATTGTTAATTGAATAGCATATTCATGATGATAATCCTTTAAGGGTTAGGTTTATTGCATTTGTGTAACAATTGTGGTGTCAATGAGGACACATTGGTTAGGCACATAAATTATATGAAATAGGTATGTTTTGGACTCAATTATAGGTGTTTGAAAGCATGTTTATAGCTGGTTATGGTTTGGCTTGACACTTAAGATATTAGTGTTGGAAGAAAATTTAAATGCACATGGCCTGAGACATAGGCGTGTCACATGGCAGTGTGTCACACACGGTCTCTCCATATGACCGTGTGTCTTTATTATTTTAGGTGTATGTTTCACATAGTCTGAGGCACGGCCTGCGACAAGGTTGTGTGTTTCAAGTTAGTATGTAGCACAGTTTGGCACACAACATAAGACAAGACCGTGTGACCTAACATTGAATGCACACATGGTTCGGCACACGGCCTACGACATAGTCGTGTGGCCTTATTTTGAATATACACACAAATAGGCATACAGGCTGGGACACAGTCGTGTGTCTAGACTTCGAATGTTCTCACGGTCTGGGTTATGCCACACTACCTAGCCACACAATTCTGTGACCCCTATTTTCCAAATTTTCATGTTTTTCCAAAATTTTTTGATTTATTTTGATTTGACCCTAGATTGTTCCCAAACTATTTTTTAGGGCCTCGTAAGCTCAATTTAAGGCCTGTAAATGTATTTTTTGTTATGATTAGATTCAAATGTGATATGTCAGCATTTAGATTGTATAATTGTTTCTGTTATGAAGAATTTGTTCTGTTTTGATCGGTAATACTCTGTAACCCCAATTCAACAACAGAGATGTTTAGCCTCAATTACTCAATTAAAGTAAAAGGTAAGGCTATATTGAAACCCTATTAGAATCTTTTTCTCAACCAATGTGAAATTACCCATTTTGTATTACCAACATTAAGATCCAATTTATAACCTCTGATCATATAATCTTTAACATAGCTAAGACATTCCTTAAGAATCGTCTTCTAGGGACTTAAATTGTTGGCTTTGACAGAAAATCTCCAATTGGTACAATGTAAGTTGAGTTCATCATTGAATTTCTTGAATTGGGTCACAATATCTGCTGGGTATTGTATGATTAATGGTTTGGGGAGAAGATGGGAGTTGAAAAGGTAGCACCACGAGAGAAAATGGAGGAAAATAATTAAAAGAGAAGAAAAGTTCTAAGAAAAGCTTGATAAATAGTGAATATAGATTGTGAACTAAAGAAAAAAGAAGAAGCTTGGTATTCAGTTGAATCAAAATGAGGTAGGGAATTCAAATTCAAAAGTTATTTTGGATGTTTATAATTATTATAAATAATTTAAGCATAAAGAAAAGGAATAAGAAAATCTTTATAAACAATTGTTTAAAATAATTATTTAGAATTTTTATTATATTTTTAATACTTTTTATAATTTATTAAAACCTTTTTAGAATTATTATTAAAAATAAATTAAAAATATCAAAATAATATTTTATTATATTTTAGGGACCAAATTAATTATTAATATTTTAAATTTATGTGTCACGTCATTAATTTAACGATAGATAACAAATGAATGACTAAAATGTAACAATTCAATAATGTTAATAACCGTTACGTAAGTTTTAAAAACTGAATAATCGAAATGAAATAAAATTCAAGGAACCTATTTTTATGTAAAATGTTTAAAGAAAACAATTAAAAATGCAATATAGGAGTAAATAATACTTATTTGCATATCACATCTATGATTTAATGTTTCCATATTTTTATAATTTTAATATTAATTTTTTTCTTCCATTCTCAATAGACTAATTTCCCAATAAATATAAAAAAATTACGTGAATAGGTCGATTTTAGGAAAAATTACGGGAATAGACCATTTTTTGGAAAACGCTTCGAAGTGTTTTCAAGTGACTTGCAGGAAAAACGCTTCTAACTGGAAGTGTTTTCAAGCGCTTTCTGCCAAGTCACCTGAAAACGATTCCAGCTGAAAGTGTTTTTCCCTTGATTTTTCCAATGCCAATTCCTTTTTAAAAATTAAGGTTATTGGTTTTTAGGGTTAGGGTTTTGGGTATTTAAAATAGAGTTTAGGGTTTTATTTTTTTATTGTTAAGATTTTTAATTATTTATTTTGTAATATTTTTTGTGATGTTAAATAATAATTTATTTCAAAATTTAAAAAGATCATTTTTACACCAATCGTATATTTGAATTGGAAATTTAAATTGGATCCATAATCAAAACTTGGCCTATTCAGCAAGGATGAAATATTAATTATTTTTTTCGCATTCTTAATATTAGTGTGATTTGATTTTTTAGTAAATTATTTATTCTTTTATCTATTATTTTCAAATAGTTAGGTTCAAAAAATATATCCCAGGAATCTCGAGATATATGATGGGTTTTTTGGAATAAGGTTGGGATTGAAATTTATAAAGAGAAAACACTCCAAGTAGGACGCACTATCATCAGAAGCACTGAAAGTGCATCCACTTGGAAGCGTTTCCAGTTGACATGGTACTGAAAACACTTCTAGTTGGACACTCTTTCAATGCTTTTGTTGACAATACGTCCTACTTGAAGCGTTTTCTCTGTACAATTTTCAACTCCCCATTAGGCCTGAGTAATTTTCTAAACCAACTGCAAGTCACCTTTGGTCTATAAAACCAACTTAATTCAAAATCGAGTGACATAATCCATTTACGAGTATAGAAAAATCATAAGAAGATTAAAAGAGGAGAAGTTCACACAAAAGGCATAAGTTGGAGCAACCTATTTGCTTAAAGTAAGCATTGATTTTTGTTGTTCATATTTAATTACAACACTATTTCTCTGCATGATGTTTTTTCCCGAACCTGTAGAAATAGGTTATCCGGATCTAAAAACGAGTGGATGAATTAATGGCATTGTTTACTATGACAGTGAAGTGCATGACACTGAGAATGGTGTCATTTTTTTATCAAAGAACACAATATGGTTGGCTTTTAACAAGAATATTAAAATACTAGAACTTCGAAAAATAATTAGACGAAAAATTATCGGATCCAACCAGATGAGAGTAGTGTCCCTTAAATATTGATTTTGTACCTCGGTCAACCCTATCAGATATGACATTTTCGAAATTAGAGGTGCAATGAGGTTGGAGGCGATAGTGCAGATGCATATTGGCAGTGGATCACCATTTCTTGAGTTTTAGACGAAGTTTGCAAGGACAGATGAAGGCCCTCAAAGGTCAACATATTTTCTACTTCGATAGGCCAAAATGGAAGAACAAGTTGAGAGTCCAACGACACAATTGTGTGGTGGGTTGACCACTTTGTTAGAAAGTTCCCATTATGATATCCCAGAATCATCAATGGAAAGACACTCATCTATTTCAACCCTATATTTCAACTACAACAGCCAGAACATTAAATAGTCGAGGTTTGGTGGTAGGACCCTTGCACGACACTCAATTAACGGTTTTGATTTGAACTTCAGTCAATCGGTGTTTAACGCTGGGAACGCTTACAGGGAAATGACATCAACTTCCAGCGGTTAGTAATCAACAGGTGATTTTGGATGTTTCAAAAACTATACAAGAAGGGATGATGTACTTCTACGATATCCACCAGAGAGGGGACATCCAACAGGCAGATGTTGGTGGAACCGATAATGAAGAAAGGACTGAATCTGATGCCGATCCAATCTGGAAGCCTAGTACCGATGGTTTAAAATTTGTATTATTTTTTGAACCATAGTTCGGTTCTGACTGAACCAAAATATGGAGTTTCATAGGTGAAGGTCCTCGTGATAATGCCGAAGAAGATACATAGTTTACAACGTATTCACCTCAAGATCGCATGCATAATGTAGACCTATTTGTAGAGGATGGGTTGGAGTTTGTAGAACTACCACACAAAAGGTTGGGCAACGCAAGTTCTTCATTGGATTCGGGTGATTTAGTAGTGGGGAAAGAGTTCTCAACTATAGATGGTTTTATCGTTGTAGTGAAGCGATACAACATCAAGAACGGGGTAAAATTTCACATGGTTAAATCTCGATCTGACAAGTTCAAGGCGAAGTGCACATGGTAAACTATAGATGTGCATGGAAAATCATGGCATATGTTAAGAAGAACACAACGTTATGGATAATAAAGAAATATATCGCTTTGCATACGTGTATTGTCGCGAGTATTGCACTAATACTGGTTTAGTGTATGACATAGTTGAATTGCTAACCTTAATGTACTCATGTTGTTGAAAGTATTTCACGAGATCATTCAAAATTGGATTTAGAGATGATTGCGGATATAATATTACCTATGGTCAAAGCGAGTCCCATAATTACTGTGTGGGTTGTAATTACAAATATTCATAGCCGGTTTGATTACTAACCTTCGTACCGCAAGGTGTGGATCCAAAGCAGAAGGCATTGGAGAAGATGCATAGTTGGTGGGACTCGTCGTACAACAAGATATGGCTGTGGGAGATTTGACAGACTTCGCTTTCTATGCGTTCATGCAACATGTAGTAGTGTACGTTTAGATCCCATGAGATTTGTGGATGAATTCTACAAACTGGTAAACATGTACAATGTGTGGAGAAATGTATTCCCACTGGTCCCAGATGAACGTAGGTGGTCACCTATATCAAGTACTCCATTCAAGTTGTTACCTGATACATCATTGCGTCAGAAACCAAAAAGTCGACCGATATCCACTTGGATACCGACAATATGGATATCCGGGAAAAGTTAAACCAACTAAGGTTATGCGGGTGGTATAGGAACTCGGGGTATACAATGTCATCATGTGTATAGCGAAAGGATGATACGAGTACAACACCTTATTAATAGATCTATGAAATTGTTCATTTCAATCAACTTGTTGTACTTTGCAAAAACACATTTTTTCCATACAATACAAATGAATAAATTATAACAAAGGCCAACTTTAATGAAAAAATAATTTTATTTTAAAAAATAAGTGGCATTGTAAACGTTTACATTGTGAGAAAAATGACTTATTTCAGTAGATAATCTAAATGAGTTCATAATCTCGTAAAAGAATCAAAGTGGACATTTGATTTAAATACAGAGAAGGATTATTATGTCATCTATATTTCCAATTGAGGAGATGGCTGGTCTTGGCTATTGGAGCAGTTGACTCTACGAGTAGAGACATAAATGTATTCATTGGTACAATGATACATTGGACTGGATCCAAGATGAATTAATTCTAAATCCATTTGTAAATTAATTCACTTGTGATGTTCATGGTGTGATTTACCTAAATCCTGAGTTCGTAACTGACCATGCGTATGCAACTCATGTGCTTTGATATAAGTGGAGGCTTATGCTATAAACCATGGCCGGTATGTTAGGTACATGACTTGTATATGGCATGGCTTTACTAGTAATAGTGGAATTCATAGCTCAATTAAAGAGTTAGTGATATCCTCTTATTGGCATTGTGTGGATTGATAAATATGGAACGTGACCATAGGTTGCTAGTTCTCGAACGAGCAATTTATCATAGTCATTTTTTGACAGTGGTCATATTAATCATTAAGAAGACACAATAGTGACAATGAAATAAAATATGATTTTATTGAGTGAACGAATTTAACTCAAAGGAATTAAGGATATCATATGAGGTTAATATACATATTACGAGGTCATTGGATAGAGTAGTTGGATGAATTGCTTTAATAAAGATAATACAACAAGGAGTTTTTAGTCATGGTACTTCTTGTGGACAGACTCCATGATTATGTAATTGCGAATTATCGGAACGATGTTTCTGAACATAATTGCAATCACTAGAGCCTAATTGTATATGTTCAATTGGTCCATTCGCTAGCTCAACAAAAGCTTGATCGGATTGCATTTGAATCAGAAGAAAATTCTATGACTTTGGGAATAATTTAATTGAGTTGATTTAGTCAATGTGGAATTAAATTAGATGGTTGTAAGAGTTGTTCAAATAGAGAATTTGATTAAAGAATTTTCTTGAAAAATTAATTTGGAAAATCTAAGTGATTTTTGGAAAAATTAATTTTGATCAAGTAAAATTAAATTAACCAAATAAATTAAAATAAATATGATATTTTTGAAAGTTAATTTTTAAGTTAGACAATTGGTCCAATGGGTAATTGAACTTGAAAATTGGACTTGAGATTATAAATTGGACCTGGAAGCCTAAAACCGAGACCAAGACCCAAAAAACTTGTCCAACCGACCCAATGGTCTAACCAGTGGCTAGATCGGATTGGTCGGGTCATTATTGACCCGGACCGAATTAGCAACAACTGAACCGGCTCGGGGTGTCGCACATATATCACCAGACACGGTAGTTGGTGGCGGTTGGTCATCGATAGTTGAGCAGTGGAAGAGTTACATTCCTACTGGAAGTTTACTAGAGAATTTGATTTCAGATTAATTATTTCAAAAATAATATTAGTTTAATAGTTTAATATTAAATTAAATTTAATATTTATCTTAATAGTATTTTATTAATTTAATATTTATCTTGTAGATAAACATTATATTATTTTAGTAAGATTTAATATTAAATTTAATATTAAAGTGATTAAGTTTAATCATAGTTGAACTCTCTAAACTATCCTTATATAAAGAAAGCATTGAGTTATTATTTACACACACTTGAATTCAAGAGGAAGTTGTAAAGAGAAAATTCTCTAAAGAGATTATTCTAGAAAATTTTTGAGATATTTTTCTGATTTACAACTTGACCCAAAATTTTAGAGAAATTACAAAATTACCTACAAAAATTACTGATTCGAAGCGAGCCCACACTCGACAAACGTAAGCTTGAGGATAGCGGAGAAAACTACTCGGCTGAAGCGCTCATCCTAGACGAATCGAAAATGTAAAATTTTGATTAAATGTTTATTACTTTAGATTTCACAACCAAGATCTTGTTTTGGAAAAAAGTTTAAAACTTTGGTTTTTCCCTAAATTTATTTTCCGTTGCATTTTCCAAACTCATTTTTCCAACAAGTGGTATCATGAGTCAGGTTGTGTTCTATCTATAAGTATAAACAGATAATCAAAATAAATTTCTCTTCTTCTTAAATGATTTGATTACATAGAAAGTGACATTCTTTAGATCTTATACATGTTTTAAGTTCTATATAGGAGTGGATACGATATTATATATTTGTTATATAATTGTTCTTTGCCAAAGTTGTGGTTCTTAGGAAATAGACTGTGGACTATCATTTCCACGCAGGGCTATATTTTTTAAAATTCATAGAATTTTTGTGAGCCGAAAATGGACATAGGACTTAAATGTAATTTTTCTAAAAAGAGTCCATGACGAGGAAAAGATGTGATGGCGGTTGAAGACCCAAGGATTGTGGTGAAAAATTATGTAATTTTATTTTTCCATTTATTTTTTAGAAATAGAACCATGGAAACTTTGGCTGGCAATTTTATTTTAATTACCTCTCTCATTATATATTTGTTTTATAATTATTTATAATATTTATATTATGTAATGTTATAATTGTGATATATATATATATGAGATGATCCGCACTTGA
The DNA here is from genome assembly GCF_007990345.1 of Gossypium hirsutum. NCBI lineage: Eukaryota > Viridiplantae > Streptophyta > Magnoliopsida > Malvales > Malvaceae > Gossypium > Gossypium hirsutum. Next base: position 58,753,929 of record NC_053429.1, on the reverse strand, counting down.
TCAATTAAAAATAATAAGTGTGACAATGAGAAAATACATGTGTTGTATTATTTTATTCACTTTTTTATGTTATTCGATAGCTGTGAGAAGTGTGGTAATGAGAAGGTGCATGTTTAAGATTGGCTGTAGCTAGGAAAGACTTAGTTTTTAGGCAGTCAAATTTGACTCACCTCACTTTCCTAGGACCCTACCTGGTGCACGGTTTGCATTCACTTATTCGGTTCTTCCTTTAAAAGAAAAACTATAGAGGATCAAAATTGTTTGTTTTAAGATTGATTTATTCTTGTAAATGGATATTATTTCCATAACATGTTATGTATATATTGAAAGTATGTCATTTAGATTAGGTAAAAATGCCACTAGGACTATTGTATGATTATTCTTGAAACTTGGGTTAAAAAACCTTGCATGTTTTAAAAATATTAAGTAGGAGAAGGTTCTTGAACAAGACCTATGACCTCCATTGATGGTCCCTAAGTGATAGCATGATAAAGTTTCGAGCCGGTTCCTATCCTGGCCGCACTCAAGGTAAACTTTGTTATGTGGGTTCACTAGATGAGATTTTCCTTTAAGGACAACTAGTCATGCATGACTTTCAGAGAGATTGTCCCAAGATGACGCATAAATGAAAGCATGTTCATGATGAGTGTTGAGTTAATGGTTACACACTCAAGATCATCTCTTATTAAATAGTTTCACAAGAAACGATATTTAAGCTAGAGATGATGGTCAAACGTTAAGCAGTCGTTACTTCGTGTGGAGTCTTGACAATTAAGATTCACAAACTGATTGGATGTAATCCATGTTCTTGCTAGTTAATGATGGGACCCAAGGCGACATGCTTGATGTGTGTGAGAATGATCGTAGTAATAAATTTTTTTCAAGGTTTTAATACAAGACACATGCATTATACTGCATTATTGATTTGTTATTGAAATAAAAAAAATATTTGCTTAATACAAATATAGTAATTAGTGAAATCTTTATTTTTTCAGCTAAAATATGTCTCCTACTCCTCTTATTAGCATTCTTACTGAGAATAAATTAAATGAGGATAACTTTTGAGAATGGAAACGGAACTTGCTGATAATTCTTAGCTGTGAGAAACATAAATTTGTTCTTGACAAAACATGCCCTCTTGAAGCTCAGCCCAAAACGAGAAATTGCTTGAGAGATTCTGACTCGATTACTCAATGTTATATGTTTGTGAGCATGAGTAGTGTGTTGCAAAAGCAACACGAGAATTTCTATACTGCCAAAGAGATCATGAAAAATTTAAAGGATTTTCTTAGAGGCCAAGTCGCATTGGCTCGACAATCTGCTATTACAAATTTGATGAATTCTCAACAGAAAACTGACACTCCAGTTAAAGAACATATGCTTAAGCTTATGGGATTTTTTACAGAAGCGAATGACAATGGGGCTAACCTAGACATCAACACGTAAATTGAAATAGTGTTCAAATCCTTAACCAAGGAGTTTGTTGGTTTTAAGGTCGCTTACAATTTAGGGGACAAGGCACTTACCTTGACTCAGCTCATGAAAGAATTACAATCCTATGAGTTGATGCTCAATAGTGGCAAGCCGATTCAGAAGAAACCTGAGGCAAACTTAGCTATAGGTACCTTATTCTTTAAGGGGAAACAAAAAGCTAAGGGAAAAAAGAAACCAACTAAGTCTTCAGTTCCACCTTGTCTGGATAGGAAGAAGGCTAAGATGTCAAAAGATCCTAAAAAGATCAAATATTTCTTCTATAACAAAAAAAGGCATTTTAAATCAAACTACAATGAGTATTTGGATTACCTAGCCGAATAGGGAAAAGGTATAGAACTCTTTGTGGTTGAAGTTTGCTTAGTGGAAGAATCATTGACAATTGGGTTATTGATTCTAGAGCCACTAACCATGTGTGTGTTTCTCTACAGCGGTTTAGTGAAACAAGAAGTCTGCGTGACAGGAGGCTCTCATTGTAAACTAGAGATGGGAGCTATGTTTTCAGCCGAAGTAGTGGGGGAAATTATTTTACACTTTGATAATTTTAGGAAGATTGTTTTAAATAATGTGTTTTATGTACCTTATTTTAAGAGGAATTTAATTTCTGTAGCATGTTTATTTTATGACGGTTATACCGTGACATTCATAAAAGAATTTCTATTCATAAAAATCATTTTTTAATCTGTAATGGATGGATGGCAAACAATCTCTACTTTATCAAACCAAATAACTACTCGATAGTTCAAACTAAAATAATAAATAAAAATGTAACACCTCTTACCCGTATTCGACGCTGGAACAGGGTACGAGGCGTTATCGGACATAAACTCACACAATCATACAAAATCGGGACATAAAATTTCACCCAAATTTAAAACTTTTCATTCATATGCATATCGTTCCTTATATGGGCCTTCGAGGCCGAAAACATACATTGGGTGTGGTTCGAGAATAAATCGAGAACTCTTGGAACTTATACAATACTTAGAAAATTTTCCTATTTTAGAGGGTCACATGCCCGTGTGGGTAGGCCGTGTGGTCTCACACGCCCGTGTAGCTTAGGAAATTGTCCTTAGCCTGTGTAACTCTTTGTTTATGACATTATCAACTAAATTGAGGTCACACAACCAAGTCACACGCCCGTGTGCTTAGGCTGTGGCCTCCACATGGCTGAGACACACGGCTGTGTCTCTGCCTGTATGTTTACTACTGAGCATTCTATTTTACCAAATTAGGGTACAGGGGACACACGGTCGGATCACATGCCCATGGGGGTAGACCGTGTGTTAACACAGTCTAGACACACACCCGTGTGCCTATCCATTGGACAAATTTGAGGCTATTTTCCAAGCCAGTTGCCCCCTTTATTTGCATATACACATACATGAATTCAAAGGCATTTAGCATGGCATAAGTGAGAACTTAAACATACACAAACAAGACATGACCATAATCATTTCATCTTTAGTTATACATGTATAAGACTTCATACTTTGTCAAGCCCAAATTACCAATTCTCATTTAAGCCATGTTTATCATCATACTAAACAAATCCAAATTAAATTATCAAGCATTCATAACCACAACATATCACCATTGCATGGGCACATGTATACTTAAACAAATAGGCTTACAACCCAATAATCAATTTGAGCCACATCTCATGGCCTTATACCAATTAAATCAAATATCAATATAAGCCAATATAAGCCAATTTACACGGCTTCACATTACATCAAACCCTTAACCATTACAAGCCAATACCTTTGGCTAAATCGTAATGATACATTCACAATTGACTAAGTCCCTATACATGCCATAAACTTAAGAGGTTTTTATTCGTTTTTACCCATAATGATAGTTTGATAGTGTGATGACTTATCCGCGGTTTCCAACCCGAGCTAGCTAATTTAACCTATAAGACATGGGAAAGGAGGGGGTTAAGCTATATAATATAGCTTAGTAAGTTCATATGCAAATAATAACAACTATTAGCATTCATTTACTTTATCCATCCATAAGAGTACTATAATTTCAATTAGCATTACAGTTTACGATTTCTATTTATTCATTCATAGTGATTACTCCTTTAATTTATAAACACCATTTACATGCCTTGGCATTAGCCTAGCCACTATAGTTTTCCTATTATAACATATCACATTAACTAACAAGTTATTTCCATCCTTTTAATCACATGCACATTATTTGTGAGTAATCATAATTTCAACATATAGTTGAATCACCTTTCACTTGTCTAAGCTCGTATCTTACTATATTATCATAATGTCTTTATTCGGCAATTATGCCTGTCTTTCTTTTCCTTATATCCAATGAAATACAATTTTAATAAATGAACCGTAATACTTCACAATCAATTAGGCTTCTAAGCCTATCACATGATCATTATCAAATCTTATCATGCATCCATTCATCATAAATGTAGACCATTTTTCGTAAGGTTATCAATGTGGCACAAGCATAACTTGTTCATGTACATTCTCACCAAGAATTCATCATATATCAAATTCACTTCACATGAGTTTCGTGTACATACCTGTACCACTCGTGATATAGTCACATACTTCTTGTTCTTAGCATACCCACTGAAATACAATTCAAGCATATAAACATATTAGGTCACATATCAATTCAGCCAATCAGCCTAACACATAATCATCATTCATATTCATCATAGATCCAACATCACGAGTATGTGCACTATAAATAACTATAGGTAATAAACAATTATTTCCACAATAATCATGAATTTACAATTATAGGCTTATGTACATGCCTGTTTACTCGTAGTAATTTCATTCTCGTACTCATCTTTAATTTACCCGTTGAACACATCGGAATACTAAGTATGCTCGGTGATCTCATACTCTTAGTACTGTATCAATGCCATATCCCAGATATGGTCTTACATGGAATATCATATCGGTGCCATGTCCCTGACATGGTCTTATACGAAATCACACACCAATGTCATATCCCAGATATGGTCTTATACGGAATCTCAGTAGCTCTAATATCATGACATTTGTATTCTACCCTTGAGGTTAAATTGAGATTTCTTATTTCTCGAAACCTCATCAAAATCGTCATTAATCCATTTCATAAAAAAATGTATACAATTCATGCAATATCGAAATATTAAATACATAACATAAGGTTGTATTATTTACGCATGAACTTACCTCGGCACCAACATGGCAAAAAGAGACCTAACTGTCAATTTCTCGTTTTTCCCCCGTTCTAGGTCCGAACCTCATTTTATTTGATCTATAATATCACATTTAGTCTATTTATTAGTCACATTAGTCAATGTGATCCAAAAATCATACTATGGAAAATTTACTTTTTTCCCCTAAACTTTATCATATTTACACTTTTGCCCTTAGGCTCTTAAAATGATTTTATTCAATTTCTTTGCATTGTAAGCCTAGCCGAATCATTTTTATAACAATAGAAGCCCAAAATTTCCACTAAATCACACTTTTATGACAAATTTTATAACTTTTACTAATTAGTCCTTTTTAGCGTTTTCACCGAAAACTACTTAGTAAAAGTCGTTTTAACACACAAAAAACATTCATATTCCTCCCTTAAACATCAAAATACACACATGTAGCACATGGGTAAATTTTTAAAGATCAACCCTAGCTCAAATAAATGGTAGAAATAGATAGATCTTATTATGGGGGTTGCAAAAACGTAAAAATATTTAAAATGGGGCTAGAACGGACTTACAATCGAGCTTGGAAGCTTGAAAAACCCTAGCCATGGTTTCTCCATGCATGTTTTGGCCAAGGGGTTGAAGATGGACAAAAAATGGCTTTTAATTTTGTTTTTAATTCATTTTAATAACTAAATGATCAAAATGCTCTTAATGAAAAACTTTGGAAACATGTCTAACCATGTCCATTTTTGTCCATCAACTTAACCAATGGTCTAATTTCCATATAAGGACCTCCAATTTAAAATTTCATAATAATTGGACACCTCTAGCATGTAGAACTCAACTTTTTATGATTTAGTCATTTTGACTAAATTGAGTGCCCAAATGTCAAAATTTTCAAACGAAATTTTCACGAAATCATTTTGTGAAATCGTAGACCATAAAAATATAATAAAAATAAATTTTCCTACGTCGGATTTATGGTCTCGAAATTACTGTTTCTACTAGACCTTAAATCAGGATGTTACAAAAAAGCTTAAAACTTCTCAATCTAATAAGGGGTACCTATGGCATTTAAGACTTGGTCATATTAACCATGAAAGAATCACTAGACTCGTGAAAGATGGTCCCTTAAGTATGCTTAAGGAAGTTAGTCTTCCATAATGTGAATCTTACTTGGAAGGTAAAATGACTAAGAGGTCTTTTAATGCGAAAGGTACAAGGGCCATCCAACCTTTAGAACTTGTGCACAGTGATGTATATGGTCCCATGAGCATCAGTGCCCAAGGAAGTTACAATTATTACATGACGTTTATCGATGGCTATTCTCAATATGGATATGTGTATCTAATGCACCACAAAAGCGAAACCTTTGATAAATTTCGAGAGTTTTGTGTGGAAGTGGAAAAGTAATTAGTTTTATCCTTAAAGAATCTTTATTCTGACTGAGGTGGGGAATATTTGTCTGATGAGTTCTCAGGATACCTTATAGATAATGGATTTTGTAACAGTCTGATTTAGGCCCTAATCGGAATGGTGGTTTCGGGACCACGAATCCGAGTCAGAAAAATTTTTAAATATTATTTTCTATTTTTATTATATGTGAACTAGCATGTGTGAAAGTTTCGTATGAAAATTTGATTGTTTGTGTGCTTAATTAAAAAAAAAGGGCTTAATCGCGTAAAATGAAAACTTGATGGTTTAATGTGTGAGGGCTGAATTGTTAATGCCTTTTTAATATGAATTTTTTATGTTGTAATTGGGCCACTACTAAGCTAATGGACGGCAATGGTCATGGAATAAATAATATTATAACATTTTAACAAAGGTTAATTAGGTAATTAGATTAAATGTTATAATACGTTAAAATAAAACATAAAATAATGTCATTTTACACTTAGTTTGGCCGAATATATCAAGGAAAGAAAAGAAAAACACCAAGATAGGTTTTGGCAAGGGTTTTGGCTAGATTAAGGTATGTTTTGTTTCGATTTTTGATAATTTTTACGTTTTTGAGATCGTTGCATCGAATACTACCTGGCCCATGCTCGAATTTTTTATTTCAGTGAATATTTTGTGTTATGCCATTGATGAATATTAGTGTTTTGTGATGTTTGATGATGAAATATCAAAAAATATGTTTTAGATTAACATGTTTTGTATTGGAGTTTTTGATGATTTTGAGTTATTAGGACTAAATTGCAAAAATAATAATTTGAGGGATTAAAATGTGAAATAGAAGAAATATATGGATTAGTATGGTTATATGGAAATTTTGGCCCAACTACATTGTTGTGAGATTTGGTGTTTTTTGTGTTTTGTGCAATTAGGACTAATTTGTAAAAGTATGAAATATCAGGGGTAAAATGATAATTTGCCCATTTATGTGTTGCTGGATTTAATTGAGTGAAATTGTGTTTAAATGAGGTTAATTTGAAATTATATAGATCAAGAAAAAAGGAAATCAGACTTGGATCAGGGAAAAACAAAAATAGTCGAATAGCCGATTTGTAGCGTCCGTCGATATCTGAGGTAAGTCTTTAAGTAATTAAACATGGTTTATTTTGAACATAGAATGATTTACTATGATGATTCAAATTTTATAATGTATTAGTAAGCTAGTCGAATGAGAATTATCAATGAATTAATGTGATTGAGTTGTATTTGAATGATATCAAAATCTCTGAAAGTGTGTATGTGTTACATGGAATATTATATGATTCAATATATGAGATGTTGTGGAATGATTTTATGTTTGTGATATTCAGGCCTTGAGCCTAGAAAGCCTTGTGCTGGTGACTTTGATCGGGCTTTGTGCCAGTGAATAAATATCAGACTTTGAGTCTAGCAGGCCTTGTGCTGGTGTGAAATTCAGGCTTATGCCTAGCAGGTTTTATACCGGTGATTTGTTTACAAGTCTGTGATTATAAGGGTTCAAATTATTGTGGATATTGAGCAAGTGAAATTGAGATAAATTACCTTGTCTATGTTCAACCACATAGGTAAGTACATGTAAGCTTATATTGAACTTGTATATTCGACTGCATGTGAGGTTATATTGAATTTTAGTATTCGATTACATGTGAACTTATATTGAAATTGTATACTCGGATATATGTGAAGTTATCTTAAATATGCATATTCGGCCATATGTGATGTTCTTTTGAATTTGAACTATAAGTTACATGTGATATTTTATTTAACTTTTATATATTCGGCCACATGTGATGATATAATAAATTTTGTGTATTCAGACCTATATGTAAGTGTTTACGTGATGATATAATTGATCTTGTATAATCGCCTATTTAGGAAATATTTATGTGATGTTATATAATTGATTTTTGAACATTCGGCCAAGGTAACTTAATATGTTAAATTATAACATTATTGATATAATTTGGTTAGTTTGAATGTTTTGATTATTCAGTGAGTTGTTTATTTTGCTTAAGGCTTACCAAGCTAAGTTAGCTTACTCTGTGTGTGTTTTTGTTACTCTGTTTTATAGATTTTGGTTGTAAGTTATGAGCTCGGGGATCGTTATCGAAGTCATCCACACTATCATCAACTTTCGGTACTTTTAAAAGTCTATTTTCAAACTTATGGCATGTATAGGCTAATATGTATTTTGTTCAACTTTGAATATGTATATATATTGAGCCATGCGAATATGGCTTATCTTTAAAGTTCAGTTATATTTGGTAATGGTTTATGCTCATTTTGATTATAATGTTATGTGAAATGAATGAACAATATATGTCAATGGTGCTATATGTTTTGGAAATAGCTTGAAAATGATAGTTGGAATTCGTTATGGTTGATATTTCAATCATGATGTGTATTTATATTTTAAATAAATATGATTTGATTTTGGACTATGTATAGTTAATTATAAATATAAGTTCATATGTTAAGCTTGTTTAGAAGATATTTTGATATGCATGATAAGGGAATGTTTTGTTTTTATGAAAAGAACTTAGTTCGATTTGCATGTTAAGTGCATGTGTATTTAAAGTGATTAGTTATTGAATATAAATTGTAAGTGAGATAAAGATATAAATTGCACTATGGGAGATATATGAATTTTTAATAAGATGTTAATTATATATATATGTACATGTTGTGTATTCGAATGAAGCTTGCCATAATGGTTTGGTTTATAATGAAAGTATACATGTATATATATATTTGTTAATGAAAATGTGATTATTTGACTGGTATAGATTCGGTTAAATTTGAAGTATGATTCGTAAATGCAATATGATTATTAATTTGTTTGAATATGTGAACGTTCGAAACTATGTTTTTGTTCAGTAATGCCTCGTAACCCTAGTCCGGTGAAGGATATGGGTTAGGAGTGTTACAGATTTTGCACCGATTGACTACGCCAGACACTCCACAGCAGAATGACATAGCTGAGAGAAGGAATAGAACCTTGCTTGACATGGTTCATTCAATGTTAAGCTATTCATAACTTCTTACTTCCTTCTGGGGATATGTGATACAAACGACTTGTTATATTCTGAATGATGTGCCAACCAAGTCTTCTTGTAAGACACCATATGACCTGTGGCATGGAAAGAAACCCGCTCTAAATCACTTTAGAATATGAGGTTGTCCAGTCAATGTTTTGGATAAGGATGCAAAGAAGTTGGATACTTAAACATAATTGTACATGTTTGTACGATATCCAAAAAGAACAAATGGAGGATTATTATACAATCCAAAAGATAATACAATTAAAGTTTCCACTCATGCTACTTTCCTTGAGGAAAGCTACATTGATAAATTAAGCCTCAAAGTAAAGTAGTACTCGAGGAACTTTCACTAAATTCAATCACGAGAAAGTTGTATAAACTTGCAAACAATCAACAACATAGGGGAATCTGTCATATGGGAGAGTTTCCAAGAAACCAGACTTCTTCATCTATGATGGTAGTATTTATAATACATAAGCCAATCATGACGATGATGATCCACTCACTTAAGATAAGGCTATATAGGACGTTGATTCCAAGCTCTAGAAATAGGCCATGGATGCTGAGAGGGATTCTATGAAATCCAATACGATGTGGGATCTTATGGACTTACTGATTAAGATTAAACCCATAGGGTGTAATTGGGTCTACAAGAAAAAGAGAAATAAGGAAGGGAAAGTGGAAACACACAAAGATAGACTTGTAGGGAAAGGCTACACAGAAAAAATCATCCATTACAATGAGTCCTTTTTTCCATTAGCCATGCTCAAGTCTATCCGTATACTTTGATCCATTGCCGCTACTCTCGATCACGAGATCTAGCAAATGGATGTCAAGACAACATTCTTGAATGATTATCTTGATGAGACCATTTACATGGCTCAACCCACTAGCTATGTTGTCAAAGCAAAGAAGCAAAAAGTTTGCAAATTGCTAAGATCCATTTATGGACTTAAGCAGCTGTCCCACTCATGGAATAAAATATTTGATCAAATGATCAAGACTTTTGGATTTGAGCAAAACGTTGACGAACATTATGTTTATAAGCAGTAAAGGATAGAAAGGTGGTCTTCCTCGTTTTGTATGTAGATGATATTCTACTTATAGGAAATGATGTAGGAGAATTGTCATCGGTTAAACTGTGGTTAGCTCAACAATTTACCATGAAGGAGTTGGGTGAAGCTAGTTATATTCTTGGAATTCGAATCCTTAGACATCAAAAGAATAAAACGGTAGCACTATCACAAGCTTCAAACATCGATAATGTAACACCCCAAACCCGGCCCAGACGTTATGGCCGAATCTGACGTGCCACATTGGAGTTGAAAACCCATATTCCGTTTTAGCGTTTTAAAAACCATTTATTTTGTTGAGTTAACAAAGTGAATGGGAGCTGGGCACCAGGTAGGTATTCGAGACAGAAGAGGTGAGCCATGAAGGCTGCTTAAGTACTAAGCTCTTCGATTGGATCCAATCCTAACACGTGCCCACGACCATTGCCACACTTTGTTATATCGAGTTTAAATTTGTTTAAGTGGACGTCTTTGATAAATCGAATAATCGTGGTGTTGTGATATTTTGAAATCAAGTATCGTTTGGAAAACACGTCCTAAGTCTAGCCTATTTGTATAATTATCAACCAGTTTTAAAGTTATTAAAAATAAAATAATCCCGAAAAGAAATAAAAGAAAAGTTAAAATGGCCTTATTACAACCCAAGAATAAACAATAATTAAAGGAAATTTAAAGAAAACCAATGCTTATTTAAAAGCCCAAAGGCGATCACTGCGGCCACTCTGAATCCCCTCCGGCTCCAAGTCCCCACATCAAGGCTCACCTGCAAGGTTAAGGAAAGGGGGTGAGTTTGGAAACTCAGTGTGCAACCAGCCCCTTTCAGAGCCCAAAACAATATCAACCTGCTGGGCCTTAGCCCAAGTCCAATCTCAATATGTATATATTGGCCTGTAGCCTTTTCATAAATCATATAACTGGGCCGAAGCCTTTTACTGTAAATGGTATGGCCCATAGGCCCATTTCAATATCACATGTATCGTCAAAGAAAAAAAACAAATGAATGCAAGCCCATTTGGGGAGACTACTCGACCCACCATCCACTACTCTCCACCCGTACCAACCAACACACCATGTGGGGAATAACTCAACCCACCCAACCAACACACCACTTGTAACAGCCCAAAATTGACCCTAGTCGGGAAGTGGTTCCGGAACCACAAAACCGAGTTACAAAATTTAGTTAAAATTTTATTTGCATATCTTATATGTGTGATAGTACTTGTATAAAAATTTGATGTTTCAATTTTGTATTAGGAATGTGAATTTTGCTTGAAAGGATCTAGTTGAGAGACTTAGAAAATTATGATAGGTAAATAAGTAAGGACCAAATAGTATTAAAATAGGAAAGTTTGGGTTTGCATGTCAAAGTGCCCAATTCTTGATAAGTGGCCGGCCAAGCATGGTTCCATTCCTCCAAGTTTATGTTGTTTATTATTTAATATTGGTAAGTAGATTAGAATAAATAAAAGAAGTGAATTAAAAGAGAAAAAAAGGATGAATAAAATAAGGGAGGAAGAAGGAGTGTTCATCCTTTTCCTTACCACAATAGCCGTACCTAAAGAAAGAAAAAGAAGAAAGTGAAGTTAAGGCATTTGGTCATCTTCAAGTTGATTAAGAAGCTCTTGAATATTCGGTGCCTAGGGGAAAAGTTTCTAAGAGGTTTGGCCATGCATGTAACTAGATTGAGGTATGTTTGATATTATTCTTTGAGATTCATGTATATTTTAAGTTGTAAGTGAAAATCTACCTAGCCATGGTTCAAATTTTGTTAATTGATGGAGATGATATTCGGCCATGAATGTTACATTCTTGGTTGGTATTTTGATGTCTTTGGTGATGAGGTATGAAGATGGTTGATTTTGAGTGTTTAATAAAAAGGATGCATGAATTATTGTTAAATAATGGTCGAATGTAGCATGATTAAAGATGTGAATAAATTGAAGTTAAGGAGGTTGTCAATGAAAAATATGAGTTGGATGAGGCTTAAAGAATAAAAATCTAGGTGACTAGAGGTCAAGGACATTCGGTCATAGGCTTGTGTGCTAGCAAAATCGGCCAAGTGTTTATGTGGTGGAAATTAAGTGTTAAATGGAATGAAAATGATATTATATGGGGGTATGTATATTCGGCCATATGAGTAAATATATAGATGATGTTAAATTTGATTATGTATAATGGGCATTAAGATGTGGAACATAAGAAATGTAGTATATGTGGATTTACATGATGTTATAGTTGACATTGTGCATATACACATGCATTCGGCCATCTAATTGAGTATGAAGGTGGTGTTAAATCTAATTGTGATGCCCATTCCGAAGTATATATATACATATATATATACATAAGTATGCCATTCGTGATGTTACCTTTAATTATGTGTGTAATCGACTAAATGGGTAATTAGTGAGGATGGTTGCCGAATATACAAACATACATATGCATGTGTAATTGAATTATGAATGTTTAGCAAGATGGTTAAACTAGTTGATTTATTGATTAAGCTCAAGGAGTTAGAGGAGGAGAATCGAGCAAAGGCAAATAAAAGATCATCGAGTAGCCGAGTTGGAACCATCTTACCCAACACAAGTAAGTCATTAAGCATATAGTTGGTATTAATTCAAATGGTCATAACGTTTATGTAATGATGCTGAATGGAATGAATAAATATATATATATGCATGTACGTATGTGATGATGAAAGTGTTGAATGAAAAGAAAAGAGGTGAGATGTATTGAGTTGTTGATCTCGGCACTAAATGTGCGGGTATAAACATTTATGACCATGAGATTGGCGCTAAGTGTGCGGGTTTAAATTGTGCAGCACTAAGTGTGCGAATTGACTATGTAGCACTAAGTGTGCGAGTTTGACTATGTAGCACTAAGTGTGCGAGTTGACTATGTAGCACTAAGTGTGCGAGTTTGATTATGTAGCACTAAGTGTGCGAGTTGATTATATAGCACTGAGTGTGCGGACTTAATATATATTCTTGAATTATTATGGACACTAAGTGTGCGACACTATTGAGTCGATCACGGACAGCGGATCGGGTAATTATCTTGAGTTCATGGCTAATAGGTGCTATGTTTATATTTGGAGTTGAGCTTGGTAAGTTGAACCTATGTGACAAATATACTTGAAGTCACGTACATAAGATTTATCGTGGAATGGGTGAAAGGCCGTTTAGTTGTATGATTGTAACGAAAATAAAATGATTTATGAAAATGCCTCGAATATTCTATTGATGAGTATATGGAATGTGAATGCATGATTTGGTATGAGATTGAACCGATAGGTCGGAGGAACTATGGTATGGTTCGGTATGGATGGAGTAACTAGCCTCGTTCCATTTTGTTTCCTCTTGTGATAATGTTATTAATGGATGGTAGTGTATTGCTTATGACTTACTGAGTTATAAACTCACTCGGTGTTTCCTTGTCACCTATTCTAGGTTTCTTGGACTCGTCTCTTTTTGCGTGGTCGGGCCGTCATCGAAGTCATCACACCGGATAGCAAGTTTTGGTACTTTCTTTTTAGTTGGCTTAGGAGAACATTTCGGCATGTATAGGCTATTATGTTGTGTTTGAACTTTGGTATGTAATCTTTTAGCCATGCGAAAATGGCATAAATGTTCGGTTGGGTTTGGATTCATAACGTTAGGTCGCAAATCTTGATAATTCGACCTTTTTATGCCATACGTCATGGTTGATTATTTTGGTGTTAAAATTCATGATATGGCAATAGTGTAGTAGGGGAAGTTTGACAATGATTAGCCTTTGGCATGGTTAGTCATGATCATAATTTGTGATATGCATGATGAATTATTAGTTAGATCAAGGAGTAAACACGAAGTGGGCATAGTTGCTTTCGTAACAGATGCTGGCAGCAGCAGTGACATGAGATTGAAAACTCACTAAAAATAGTAGGAGTGGAATTAATTGATGAATAAATTATGTAATCGAAGTTTGATGAGTCTATTTTCCTATAGAAGTAACGAAAAGATCATATGGACAGTATGTTAAGAGATAATCAGGTTCTCGTGGGACAGGGCCAGAACGGTTTCTGGATTCCCTGCTCCGACTTTGGAAATTCATTATAAATTAACCAGAGATAATTAGGAGTCATACCATACATGTATAGATTCCTCTCTGAGTCTAGTTTCTATAGAAACAAACGGCATCAGTATGGAAGTTCTGTACAGGGAGATATCCAGGTCGTAATGCGCAAAGGTCAGTGTAGTCGACCCCAGTAACATGGGAGACTTTGACTAATAAACTGTACTAATTGGCCCGACCAAAAATTCTAGAAAAAAATATGTAGATGGGAATATGAGTCTAGTTTCAGGGAAAATTCACGGAACTGGATTTTGAGTTCCAGAGCTCAAGATATGATTTTTAAAGCGACTAGTACGCAGATTGACAGCTTGTCTGGAAAAATTTTAATAAGTGGTTTGAAGTCTGTTAACACCTCGTGTTCGACTCCGGCGACGGTCTCGGGTTCGGGGTGTTACATTTGATTGGTATCAGAGCTATGGTTTAGTCGGTTCTAGGACTACCATAGCACGTATGAGTCTAGCTATACATGCCGAATGTTAATGTTTAAATGTGTGATGACTTCTGACGGTTAAAATTTATGTTTTGATTAGTAAATGAATCCCGGTGTAGAGAGAACCTTGGCGGATGACATTGAAAGTGTAGCGGCTGCTCCTGCACAAGGGACACCGCCTGTTGAACCTCAGTCATCTGCGAATAATCAAGGTGAGGGGGCTAAACAAGCCTTCTTTACCATGATGAATGAGTGGGTCGCGCAGTATGCCCGAACCAATCCGGCTGTCCAACAATCCCCGAATTTGAATAATCCACCCCAGGAGCCCGTAATGCCATCAGTTACTGATCCTGTGAGGCTGAGTAAGCCACCTGTAGACTTGATTAGGAAGCGCGGGGCTGAGGAGTTCAGGGCCATAGTTACTGATGATGCTGAAAGGGCCGAGTTCTGGCTTGATAACACCATTCGGGTGTTCGATGAACTGTCATGCACACCCGATGAATGTCTAAAGTGTGCTATATCTTTGTTGCGAGACTCAGCCTACTATTGGTGGAGGACCTTGATTTCCATAGTCCCAAACGAACGAGTTACTTGGGATTTCTTCCAAGTGGAATTTCGGAAGAAATATATTAGTCGACGGTTCATCGATCAAAAGCGTAAGGAATTCTTGGAACTTAAGCAAGGCCGTATGACAGTATCTGAATACGAACATGAATTCGTAAGACTCTGTAGGTATGCCCGGGAGTGTGTAGCTGATGAGGTTGCCATGTGCAAAAGATTCGAAGAAGGATTGAACGAAGATTTAAAGCTACTAGTGGGTATTTTGGAGATAAAAGAATCCGTGACACTAGTCGAACGAGCCTGCAAGGCGGAAGAACTTGGAAAGGGGAAGAAGAAGGCTGAATTTGAAGCGAGAGACTATCGTAAAAGATCGACGGGTAAAGCTCCGTTCTCAGCTGTAAAAAAGTTCAGGGAGGACACTAATAAGTCGAGGATGACTGCGGGAATTTCCATCAGAGCACGACCATCGACGGACCCCCGAGCTACTTCGGTAGCTAGTGTGGGCAATAATCGTCTAGAGAAACCTGAATGTCCCCAATGTGGAAGACGACACATAGGTGAATGTTGGGGTAAGTCTATTAACAGGGCCTGTTACGGATGCGGTTCGAAGGACCACTTCATTAGAGATTGCACGGAGCTTGATGAGAAGAATAAGATTCAAGGTGCAAGACCTAGTGGAGTGACAACTAGAGGTAGACCACCGAGAATTTTAGGAGGTAGGGGTGGTAGTCAGAGAGGGGCCTCTGATACGGCTGTTCGAGCCGAGAACCGTACTCCTGCTAGAGCATATGCCATTCACGCACGAGAGGAGGCATCCTCCCCTGACGTCATCACTGGTACCTTCACTCTCTTTGATACTAATGTGATTGCATTGATTGACCCTGGCTCTACTCATTCATATGTATGCGAAACCTTAGCATCCAGTAAGACTCTACCTGTTGAGTCTACTGAGTTCGTAATTCGAGTGTCAAACCCTTTGGGTCAATGCGTACTTGTTGATAAAGTGTGTAAGAGATGCCCTCTAATAATCCGAGAATCCTATTTTTCGGCCGATTTGATGCTTTTGCCGTTTGACGAATTTGATGTTATTCTTGGTTTGGATTGGTTGACCACGCATGATGCGGTTGTGAATTGCAAAAGCAAGACTATTGATTTGAGGTGCGCAAATAACGAAGTAATCCGAGTTGAGTCTACGGATTTGGAGGGGTTGCCAGCTGTAATATCAGCAATGTTGGCCCAGAAATATGTAAGAAAAGGGTGCGAAGCATACCTTGCGTATGTACTTGATGATAAAGAATTAGAAAGAAACCCGAATCTGTGCGGGTGGTTTGTGAATACCTGGATGTTTTTCCTGAAGAATTACCGGGTTTACCACCTGTTCGGGAGGTAGAGTTTGGTATTGAGCTTGTACTTAGGACTACGCCGATTTCGATAGCTCCGTATCGTATGGCACCAACCGAGTTAAAAGAGTTAAAAGCTCAGTTGCAAGAATTGACGGATAGAGGTTTTGCTCGACCAAGTTTCTCACCTTGGGGTGCACCAGTATTGTTCGTGAAAAAGAAGGACGGAACCATGACGTTGTGCATTGACTATCGTCAACTGAATAAAGTGACGATAAAGAACAAGTATCCGTTGCCGCGCATCGATGATTTGTTCGACCAACTGAAGGGAGCCTCAGTGTTCTCAAAAATAGATTTGAGATAGGGCTATTATCAGTTGCGAATTCGAGATTCGGACATACCCAAAACTGCTTTCAGAACGAGGTACGGTCACTACGAGTTCTTAGTGATGCCGTTTGGGCTCACTAATGCCCCTGCGGTATTTATGGATTTGATGAATCGGATCTTCAGACCATATTTGGATCGGTTCGTAGTTGTGTTCATTGATGACATCTTGGTCTATTCAAGAGATGAGATCGAACATGCTGAACACTTGAGATTAGTGTTGCAAGTTTTGCGGGATAAGAAGTTATATGCTAAGTTCAGTAAGTGTGAGTTCTGGTTAAGAGAGGTTAGCTTCTTGGGTCATGTGGTATCCGCATCGGGTATTCGAGTTGACCCGAACAAAATCTCAGCCATACTTAACTGGAAACCTCCGAGAAATATTACTGAGGTTCGGAGCTTTTTGGGACTCGCCGGTTATTACCGATGATTTGTCAAAGGTTTCTCGATGATAGCCACACCAATGACGAAGCTACTTCAAAAGGATTCTAAGTTTGAATGGACGGAGAAATGTCAGAAAGGCTTCGATCAACTGAAAACTCATTTGACTGAAGCTCCAATTTTAGTGCAAGCCGAATCAGGCAAAGAGTTTGTCATTTATAGTGACGCATCCCTACTCGGGTTGGGTTGCGTATTGATGCAAGAAGGTCGAGTTGTGGCCTATGCGTCGAGACAATTGAAGCCACACGAGAGAAATTATCCAACCCATGATCTCGAGCTAGCCGCCATCGTATTTGCTTTGAAAATATGGCGACATTATTTGTTTGGCGAAAAGTGCCATGTATTTTCGGATCACAAAAGTCTCAAATATTTGATGACTCAAAGAGACTTAAATCTGCGACAAAGACGTTGGCTTGAGTTGTTGAAAGATTACGAGCTTGTCATTGATTACCACCCGGGAAAGGCTAATGTGGTTGCGGACGCCTTAAGCCGAAAATCGCTGTTTGCTTTACGAGCGATGGATGTGCACTTGTCTGTTCTACCCGACAATGTGTTAGTAGCTGAATTAAAGGCCAAACCATCATTGATTCATCAAATTAGTGAAGCTCAGAAAGTCGACGATGAATTGGTTGCAAAACGGGCTGAATGTATTCCGAATATGGAATCCGAATTTCAAATTGATGATGACGATTGTTTGAGGTTCAGAAGTCGGTTGTGTGTTCCAAGAAATTCAGAACTCATTTCGATGATTCTGAACGAAGCTCATTGTAGTCGAATATCAATTCACCCGGGGAGTACGAAAATGTACAACGATTTGAAACGACGGTTTTGGTGGCATGGTATGAAACGGGACATCTCCGACTTTGTTTCGAGATGTTTAATATGTCAACAAGTGAAAGCGGAACATCAAGTGCCTTCAGGATTACTTCAGCCGATCATGATACCCGAGTGGAAATGGGATCGAGTCACAATGGACTTTGTGTCCGGACTACCATTGTCAACAAGTAAGAAGGATGCGATTTGGGTTGTTGTTGATAGACTGACTAAGTCGGCTCACTTTATCCCTGTGCGTACGGATTTTTTTCATTGGATAAACTAGCCGAATTGTATGTTTCTCAGATTGTGAGATTACATGGAGTACCTATTTCTATCGTGTCGGATAGAGATCCGAGATTCACCTCGCGATTTTGGAAGAAATTGCAAGAAGCGTTGGGTACCAAGCTGCATTTTAGCACCGCTTTTCATCCACAAACCGATGGTCAATCCGAGCGGATGATTCAGATACTTGAGGATATGTTGAGATGTTGCATCCTCGAGTTTAGTGGTTCATGGGAACGGTATTTATCTTTGATTGAATTCGCTTACAACAATAGTTTTCAATCAAGTATTAAGATGGCACCTTACGAGGCTTTGTACGGTCGTAAATGCCGTACACCATTGTTTTGGACCGAGCTCGGTGAAAGTAAAATTTTCGGAGTTGATTTGATTAAAGATGCCGAAGAGAAAGTAAAGGTAATCCGTGAAAGTCTGAAGGCAGCCACAGATCGTCAGAAATCGTATGCGGACTTGAAACGAAAGGACATTGAATATCAGGTGGGAGATAAAGTGTTCCTTAAAGTTTCACCTTGGAAAAAGGTACTTAGGTTTGGCCGTAAGGGCAAGTTGAGCCCGAGATTCATTGGGCCGTATGAAATCTTCGAACGAGTGGGGCCAGTTGCGTATAGATTGATTTTGCCCCCTGAGCTTGAAAAGATTCACGATGTCTTTCATGTTTCGATGCTTCGACGCTATCGATCTGATCCATCGCACATAATTAGCCCATCAGAGGTTGAAATTCAAGTCGATATGAGCTATGAAGAAGAACCGATTCGTATCCTAGCTCGTGAAGTGAAAGAGTTGCGAAACAAAAGGGTTCCGTTAGCTAAGGTGTTATGGCTCAAACACAGGATCGAGGAAGCTACTTGGGAAACCGAGAGCTCGATGAAAGAACGATACCCAAACCTATTTACCGGTAAGATTTTCGGGGACGAAAATTTCTTAAGTGGGGGGAGAGTTGTAACAGCCCAAAATTGACCCTAGTCGGGAAATGGTTCCGGGACCACAAAACCGAGTCACAAAATTTAGTTAAAATTTTATTTGCATATCTTATATGTGTGATAGTACTTGTATAAAAATTTGATGTTTCAATTTTGTATTAGGAATGTGAATTTTGCTTGAAAGGATCTAGTTGAGAGACTTAGAAAATTATGATAGGTAAATAAGTAAGGACCAAATAGTATTAAAATAGGAAAGTTTGGGTTTGCATGTCAAAGTGCCCAATTCTTGATAAGTGGCCGGCCAAGCATGGTTCCATTCCTCCAAGTTTATGTTGTTTATTATTTAATATTGGTAAGTAGATTAGAATAAATAAAAGAAGTGAATTAAAAGAGAAAAAAAGGATGAATAAAATAAGGGAGGAAGAAGGAGTGTTCATCCTTTTCCTTACCACAATAGCCGTACCTAAAGAAAGAAAAAGAAGAAAGTGAAGTTAAGGCATTTGGTCATCTTCAAGTTGATTAAGAAGCTCTTGAATATTCGGTGCCTAGGGGAAAAGTTTCTAAGAGGTTTGGCCATGCATGTAACTAGATTGAGGTATGTTTGATATTATTCTTTGAGATTCATGTATATTTTAAGTTGTAAGTGAAAATCTACCTAGCCATGGTTCAAATTTTGTTAATTGATGGAGATGATATTCGGCCATGAATGTTACATTCTTGGTTGGTATTTTGATGTCTTTGGTGATGAGGTATGAAGATGGTTGATTTTGAGTGTTTAATAAAAAGGATGCATGAATTATTGTTAAATAATGGTCGAATGTAGCATGATTAAAGATGTGAATAAATTGAAGTTAAGGAGGTTGTCAATGAAAAATATGAGTTGGATGAGGCTTAAAGAATAAAAATCTAGGTGACTAGAGGTCAAGGACATTCGGTCATAGGCTTGTGTGCTAGCAAAATCGGCCAAGTGTTTATGTGGTGGAAATTAAGTGTTAAATGGAATGAAAATGATATTATATGGGGGTATGTATATTCGGCCATATGAGTAAATATATAGATGATGTTAAATTTGATTATGTATAATGGGCATTAAGATGTGGAACATAAGAAATGTAGTATATGTGGATTTACATGATGTTATAGTTGACATTGTGCATATACACATGCATTCGGCCATCTAATTGAGTATGAAGGTGGTGTTAAATCTAATTGTGATGCCCATTCCGAAGTATATATATACATATATATATACATAAGTATGCCATTCGTGATGTTACCTTTAATTATGTGTGTAATCGACTAAATGGGTAATTAGTGAGGATGGTTGCCGAATATACAAACATACATATGCATGTGTAATTGAATTATGAATGTTTAGCAAGATGGTTAAACTAGTTGATTTATTGATTAAGCTCAAGGAGTTAGAGGAGGAGAATCGAGCAAAGGCAAATAAAAGATCATCGAGTAGCCGAGTTGGAACCATCTTACCCAACACAAGTAAGTCATTAAGCATATAGTTGGTATTAATTCAAATGGTCATAACGTTTATGTGATGATGCTGAATGGAATGAATAAATATATATATATATGCATGTACGTATGTGATGATGAAAGTGTTGAATGAAAAGAAAAGAGGTGAGATGTATTGAGTTGTTGATCTCGGCACTAAATGTGCGGGTATAAACATTTATGACCATGAGATTGGCGCTAAGTGTGCGGGTTTAAATTGTGCAGCACTAAGTGTGCGAATTGACTATGTAGCACTAAGTGTGCGAGTTTGACTATGTAGCACTAAGTGTGCGAGTTGACTATGTAGCACTAAGTGTGCGAGTTTGATTATGTAGCACTAAGTGTGCGAGTTGATTATATAGCACTGAGTGTGCGGACTTAATATATATTCTTGAATTATTATGGACACTAAGTGTGCGACACTATTGAGTCGATCACGGACAGCGGATCGGGTAAGTATCTTGAGTTCATGGCTAATAGGTGCTATGTTTATATTTGGAGTTGAGCTTGGTAAGTTGAACCTATGTGACAAATATACTTGAAGTCACGTACATAAGATTTATCGTGGAATGGGTGAAAGGCCGTTTAGTTGTATGATTGTAACGAAAATAAAATGATTTATGAAAATGCCTCGAATATTCTATTGATGAGTATATGGAATGTGAATGCATGATTTGGTATGAGATTGAACCGATAGGTCGGAGGAACTATGGTATGGTTCGGTATGGATGGAGTAACTAGCCTCGTTCCATTTTGTTTCCTCTTGTGATAATGTTATTAATGGATGGTAGTGTATTGCTTATGACTTACTGAGTTATAAACTCACTCGGTGTTTCCTTGTCACCTATTCTAGGTTTCTTGGACTCGTCTCTTTTTGCGTGGTCGGGCCGTCATCGAAGTCATCACACCGGATAGCAAGTTTTGGTACTTTCTTCTTAGTTGGCTTAGGAGAACATTTCGGCATGTATAGGCTATTATGTTGTGTTTGAACTTTGGTATGTAATCTTTTAGCCATGCGAAAATGGCATAAATGTTCGGTTGGGTTTGGATTCATAACGTTAGGTCGCAAATCTTGATAATTCGACCTTTTTATGCCATACGTCATGGTTGATTATTTTGGTGTTAAAATTCATGATATGGCAATAGTGTAGTAGGGGGAAGTTTGACAATGATTAGCCTTTGGCATGGTTAGTCATGATCATAATTTGTGATATGCATGATGAATTATTAGTTAGATCAAGGAGTAAACACGAAGTGGGCATAGTTGCTTTCGTAACAGATGCTGGCAGCAGCAGTGACATGAGATTGAAAAATCACTAAAAATAGTAGGAGTGGAATTAATTGATGAATAAATTATGTAATCGAAGTTCGATGAGTCTCTTTTCATATAGAAGTAACAAAAAGATCATATGGACAGTATGTTAAGAGATAATCAGGTTCTCGTGGGACAGGGCCAGAACGGTTTCTGGATTCCCTGCTCCGATTTGGAAATTCATTATAAATTAACCAGAGATAATTAGGAGTCATACCATATATGTATAGATTCATCTCTGAGTCTAGTTTCTATAGAAACAAACGGCATCAGTATGGAAGTTCTGTACAGGGAGATATCCAGGTCGTAATGCGCAAAGGTCAGTGTAGTCGACCCCAGTAACATGGGAGACTTTGACTAATAAACTGTACTAATTGGCCCGACCAAAAATTCTAGAAAAAAATATGTAGATGGGAATATGAGTCTAGTTTCAGGGAAAATTCACGGAACTGGATTTTGAGTTTCAGAGCTCAAGATATGATTTTTAAAGCGACTAGTACGCAGATTGACAGCTTGTCTGGAAAAATTTTAATAAGTGGTTTGAAGTCTGTTAACACCTCGTGTTCGACTCCGGCGACGGTCTCGGGTTCGGGGTGTTACACCACTGGCAGCATAACTGCTTTATCATATATCTGGAGGCCTAGCCTCTTTAATAATTGGGGCAAAGCCCTTTTAATAACTGGGGCATAAGCCCTTTCAATACCTGGGGCATAAGCCCTTTTGATAACTGGGGCATTAGCCCTTTCAATAACTAGGGCATAAGCCCTTTTGATAACTGGGGCATAAGCCCTTTTAATCACTGGGGCATAAGACCTTTTGCACTTCCTCCATCCATATAAAAACCCAACCCAATGCATTTATGAATACCTCATGTGCATATCATACATATCATGTGCATATCATACATGTCATGTGCATATCATACATACCATGTTTATCAAAATCCCATGCATTAAATTCATATATAAACCCTAGGGGTAAAACGGTCAATTTTACCTAGGGGCAAAACGGTCAATTTC
Organism: Gossypium hirsutum; assembly: GCF_007990345.1. NCBI lineage: Eukaryota > Viridiplantae > Streptophyta > Magnoliopsida > Malvales > Malvaceae > Gossypium > Gossypium hirsutum. The sequence continues at coordinate 58,730,558 of NC_053429.1, read as the reverse complement.
ATATTATAAGGGTAATCCCGTAATTTTACCAAAAATTAGGGTTTCCAACTTCATTAACGGTTACTAACAATTCATGGGTGCAAATAGTGATTCCGGCCCATTTTTAGCGAAATCAAGTTATTGGGCCTACAAACCCCTAATGGGCCCTACTTAGTCAATTTCGTCATCTAGACCCATTTAGCCTATATTCCATAACGGTTTTATCAGTCTCGATGCACAATTTAATAGGTTCTCCTTTTCTACCAATTTTTTTACAAATAGGCCCGAAAGCCCATTTGGCCCCACTTCGGCCCCTCGAAGCCCAACTTACCGTAAACGCCAAAAATTGCGCTCTTACCGTTTTGAATGTTCCCAATCATCATCTCAACGAATCTAACTAACTAATGAGCGTTCGCTTGCTCACAAGTCCTCGAAATGCCAGAATTTCGGCATTTCGGCTTTTCGGCATTTATCGCTTTAAGCTATGAAAAGGGTTCGTTACACACCTGTTTTGCGATATTCCTCGACGAGATCTCCTACACGATTTCTCCTATAATCAATCATTAATAAATCAGCTCACAATAATTGAACCAAACCAAGAACCATCTAATATTAACACTTACACATTCGGCCACCATCCATAATGGCCTTAGGCACCTTACCTTTGCCGAGATTTATGACGAGATCTAGCCACTCCGGTGATCCAAGCTAATCCAAATCGACACTACGCCTTGCTGCTCTTCCACTATAGAAACCATAAAAATATTAAAAGAAGAACCCCATAAAGCCTATACCCATATTCGGCCACCTCCCTAAACTAGAGGGGTTTCGGCTTTTGGCCAATAGTTACTTTAGGAATCGTTTAGAGTTCGAGAACTTACCATAGTCTTTCTCCACTTGAATTCGTTATGCCTAAAAGATAAAGGGATTGAACACCAACAATGAAAAGGAAAAGAGAGTTGCTGGTCAACAAAGATTCGGCACCCCCTAACTTCACTGATTACGGCTTTGCAGTATTTCAGCAGAAGTAGAGATAAAAGAAAGAAACAATGGATGAATGGAGGGAAAATAGTGGGCTGGTTTGAAAGAAGGGGAAGGAAGAAAAGGTGAATGGAGAGATAGTAGATTGGGCTGCAAAAAGAAAAAAAAGAGAGAAAAGACTAACCTAAAGGGAGAAAACGGCACACAAGTACCTAAGTGTCGAAAATCCCTAACAAAATCGCTTTGCCGAAAATCCCTTCTCCAATCTCCCTTATTTGGCCAACTCTATCTCCATATCAAATCCTTAAAATCTCTCCCCTTATCCCTCATTAATCCATGCACTTGACTAATTCAAACTCCTCCAACAGAATCCACCTGGGTTCCATCACTTACCCTTCCTGCTCATAAAAATAAATAACCTCATTTGCCAACACAGGGAATCGATCCCATGTCTTCCCTTAAGCTCCACATGCCACCTTTTTAGGAGCTTAGTGGCGTCACCCTTTCCACTTTACTACAGCTCTTTTTGTGATACATTTCTCCCACAACTTTACATAAGGTCACCTAGCCAGAACCCCTAACTCTTAAGTCCAAATTTTGAAAATTCTACCGGGTTTTGGCCAACACATGAGCCTTCCATAAGCCCATTTACATACTCAAATTATGAATTTCCTAATCACATACCAAATTTTAGAAACTTACTTAAAATATCAAGAATCGCGAAAAACCCAAAAATCAGGATGTTACAACTCTACCCTCCTTAAAGAAATTTCAGCCTCGAAATTTACCTGATCCAAACAGTTAGGGTATTGTTAACGCATTGCCTCTTCGGTCTCCCAAGTAGCTTATTCCTTGCCATGGTTCCTCCAAAGTACCTTCACTAATGGGACTGACCTTCTTCTCAACACCTTGACATCGCGATCAAGTATTTGCACAGGTTCCACTTCGAAAGTCAAATCCGACCGTACTTCGATTTCTGCTACTGGCACGATATGAGTTGGGTCAGAACGATATCGCCTAAGCATGGACACATAGAAAATGTCGTGAATATGATCTAGCTCTGGACGTAACTCTAACTGATAAGCCACCGGCCCTATCCGCTTAATAACTCGGTAAGGCCCAATAAACCGTGGGCTCAACTTACCCTTCTTACCAAATCTCAATATCTTCTTCCAAGGCGAAACTTTCAAAAAGACCATGTCCCCTACAGCATATTCAATATCCTTACGTTTCAGATCGGCATAAGACTTTTTTCGATCCGCTGCCTCCTTTAACCGATTTCGGATCACCTTAATCTTGTCTTCAGTATCTGCTACCAACTCTGGCCCAAGTATTTGCCTTTCCCCCACTTCTTCCCAACAAGTGGGCGAACGGCACCTTCGCCCATACAGTGCCTCATAAGGAGCCATCTGAATACTTTCTTGGTAACTGTTGTTATACGCGAACTCCGCCAATGGCAAATGGTCCTCCCAGCTGCCCCTAAACTCAATAGCACAACCCCTCAACATATCCTCTAAAATCTGAATAACCCTCTCTAACTGCCCATCCGACTGAGGGTGAAAAGCCGTACTGAAATCCAATCGAGTTCCCAATGCCTCATGCAATTTCTGCCAAAATCGAGATGTAAACCTTGGGTCTCGATCCGAAATTTTCGATACTGGCACACCATGCAACCGCACTATCTCCGCCACATACAACTTGGCCAACTTCTGACCGGTATGAAATGAGCAGATTTTGTGAGCCTATCCACAATCACCCAAACTGAATCCTTCTTAGAAGGTGTCAACGGCAACCGCCTTACAAAGTCCATAGTTACCCTTTCCCACTTCCAAAGTGGTATCTTTACCGGCTGCAATAATCCCGAAGGCAGTTGATGCTCGGCTTTCACTTGTTGACATGTCAGACATCTCCCTACAAATTCGGTCACTTCTCGCTTAAGCCCAGGCCACCAATATAGATCTTGCAAGTCTCGATACAACTTACTCCCTCCTGGATGCATAGCACAAGGTCCATTATGTGCCTCTTTCAAAATCATCAATCTCAAATCGAAGTTCTTTGGCATACAAATTCTCCCTCGAAAACAAAGAACTCCCTCACTATTTAACCCAAAGTCTAGATTCTCCCCCTTCTCAACTTGCTGAAACCGAGGATCCAACGACTCATCTTCCAACTGTTGCTTCTTAATCTGTTCTACCCAAGTCGGTCTCACTTGTAACTCAGCCAATAAACTTCCGTCGTCATACAAACTTAGACGAGCAAACATCGCCTTCAACTCCACCACAGCCCTTCGACTTAGCGCATCAGCCACGAGATTTGCCTCACCCGGATGGTACTCAATCGAACAGTCATAGTCCTTTAACAACTCTATCTACCTTCGTTGCCTAAGATTCAGCTCTTTTTGAGTCAGTAAGTACTTAAGACTCTTGTGATCCGTATAGATGATGCATTTCTCCCCATACAGGTAATGCCTCCATATTTTAAGTGCAAAGATTACCGCTGCCAATTCCAAGTCATGCGTAGGGTAGTTCACCTCGTGCGACTTAAGTTGTCGTGAAGCATAAGCGACCACTTTACCCTCTTGCATCAACACGCAACCCAAACCTACATGTGACGCATCGCTGTACACAGTAAAATCCTTACCAGACACTGGCTGAATTAACACTGGCGCTTTTGTCAAAACTTTCTTCAACTTCTCAAAAGCCTCTTGCTGCTTATTTGTCCAAACAAAAGGTGCTCCCTTCCTTATAAGTTTCGTTAACAGTGCTGCCAACACAGAAAATCCTTCCACGAATCTCCGATAATAACCTGCCAACCCCAAAAAACTTCGTATCCCTGTTACCGACTTCGGTGGCTTCCATTCCAAAATTGCCTCAATCTTTCGAGGGTTCACCTTGATCCCGTCAACAGACACAACAAGCCCCAAGAAGGTAACTTCTTTCAGCCAAAACTTGAACTTACTAAATTTTGCATAAAGTTGCTTTTCCCTTAACACTTGCAGCATTACACGAAGATGCTCATCATGCTTCACTTTCGTTTCTGAATACACCAAGATGTCGTCAGTAAAAACAACTACGAACCGATCCAAGTATGGCTGGAACACTCGATTCATCAAATCCATGAATGCTGCCGGTGCATTAGTCAATCCAAAAGGCATTACCAGAAACTCGTAATGACCGTATCAAGTCCTGAACACCGTCTTATAAATATCCACTTCTTTAACTCTTAATTGATGATATCTTGACCGAAGGTCGATCTTAGAAAATACTGAGGCTCCTTTTAATTGGTCGAACAAATCGTCAATTCTTGGTAACAGATACTTGTTCTTGATAGTCAGTTTATTCAACTGCCGATAGTCAATACACATATGCATAGTCCAATCTTTCTTCTTTACGAATAGTACTGGTGCGCCCCACGGGGAAACACTTGGTCTTATAAACCCTCTATCCAACAGTTCCTGTATCTGAGCTTTCAATTCTACCAACTCCTTTGGTTCCATCCTATAAGGCGCAATGGACACAGGAGTTGTTCCAGGTAATAAGTCGATTCCAAACTCGACTTCTCTGTTCGGGGGTAATCTAGAAAGTTCATCTGGGAATACATCCTGAAATTCCTTAATAGTCCTAACCGACTCCACCGTTATCTCCTCAAGTCCGGTTTGACTTACAAAGGCCAAGTACGCCTCACAACCTTTTCGAATCAACTTCTCGGCTCTTAAAGCCGAAACAACACTAGACAAATAATCCCTTCGTTCCCTTATGACCATTATCTCCTCATCTTTGACAGTTCTTAGTACCATCCTCTTTGCAGCACAATCCAACATCGCCTTGTGTTTAGTTAACCAGTCCATTCCCAAGATAAGATCAAAATCCCCAAATGGCAGCTCCATCAAATCTCCTTCAAAAGTTTTACCTTATGTCATTAAAGGCACTGCCCTAAAAAGTTTATCTACCTTAACTGAATGTCCCAAAGGGCTTATCACCGATACCCCACTCACAGTCTCCTCAGGAAGCACATTCAAAGCCCCAGATACATCACAAGCAACATACGAGTGAGTGGAACCCACATCAATCAAAGCAGTGCAAGGCGTGCTATAAATGAGGAACGTACCGGTTATAACATCAGGAGAGTTACCCTCCTCAGGATGTCGTGTAGCATAAACCAACACCGATTGTCGAGCTTCAGCGTGTCCAGCACCCCTGCCAGGTGCCCCACGTCCTCGTACATTACCATTGCCACCTCTACCTTGCCCATGACCCCTCTGTGGTGGTGGTCCTCCTCGCCGTGGTTGGACATCCCTTTGCTCTGCAGCTAACTCCTGGGCTGTCCTCCGAGGACACTCCCTGAACTTATGCTCCTTAGACCCACATCAAAAACATGCTCCAGTTCGTTTCCAGCACTCCCACATATGCACCTTACCACAGTCCCTGCAAGCCTGCGGTTTATAAGTATTTACTGGAACTGCTCGAACCGGTTCTTCCATCCTTGCTCTTTTAACATTTCGATTTGTGGCACTTGAGGGTCTAAAATCCCTCTTAAACCTGGGTCGATCCTTCTCATGATTCTGCCGCTCAATCAGCTTCACCTCCTCGGCTATCTTAGCCTTCTCTACCAATGCAGCAAACCACGCTCCCTCTGTGGAGCTATCAATATCCTAAGCTCATCGCGGAGGCCATCCTCAAATCGAACACTGCGCTTATATTTAGTTGCCACTATCCCACTGGAATATCGACTCAGCCTCAAAAAGTCTACCTCATACTCTGCTACAGTCTTATTACCCTGTGTTAGATTCAAAAATTCCTTCCAATGAGCATCCATATAATTAGCTCCAACATACCTCCCCTTAAAAGTAGTTTTGAACAATTCCCAAGTTACTTGCTCAATTGGGGTACTCTCCCTTACGATGATCCACCATCGATATGCCTCATCACGTAGCAGTGACACGGCTCCTTTCAGCTTCTGCTCCATTGAGCAGTCTAGATTGTCCATGATCCGTTCTATTGCCTCTAGCCAATATTCTGCCACATTTGGGGCTACTCCAGATACACCTCTAAATACTTCTGCTCCGTTGGCCCTGAGTCGCTCCGATATGGACCCCCTATTCACTGTCCCAGTGCTAGCTCCAGCAACCCTTTCCAAAACCCTTAACATGGCTTGAGACAAAGCGTCATCCCCTACAGCCCGATCATAAGACCCAGTCTCCATTGCTTGTGGCACAGATGCCTCCTCAGCTGGCCTATGCCCTGAGGATGAAGATTCAGCTTGCACCCTTCTGCAACCACGTCCGCGGCCTTGTCCACGAGCTTTTCTTGTACTCATATCGAATTATCTAATTACGAGTTTTATGATATTAGTATAATGTTCCTCTGTTTATTACAAAAATGTCTTATGGAAATATAGCAGTTCAAGGATTGTTTTCGTATCATCGTAGCCTAGCTACAGTCTCATTTCTACCGTTTTACAACTCTACTCTATCTAAAGTATCATAGTAGGGTCTCAATTCTATTCATAGCATCATATCATTACCATATATCGTAAGGAAAATATACTTACAGACTTGGTGCCGGGGATTCAGTGCGCCACTTCTTTCTCCAATCCATTTAAAACTCGAAAACCATGTTTTTGATCACTGAAAATAGAAATTTAAAAACTTTGATTTGAAAACACCCTTTATTTTGAACTCTTGATTTAAAACAAAAAAACTTGGACCATTTTAACATGTATACTCTGTAAAACATCTTTGAAAAGAATTTTCAAAAACCATTTCCAAAAATACCCTTCTTAGGCCTAAGTTTTCGAAAAATTTTCGGACCCGATCCACAGCCGAGTTGATGCAACCTAGGCTCTGATACCACTAAATGCAACACCCCAAACCCAGCCCAGACGTTATGGCCGAATCTGACGTGCCACATTGGAGTTGAAAACCCATATTCCGTTTCAGCGTTTTAAAAACCATATATTTTGTTGAGTTAACAAAGTGAATGGGAGCTGAGCACCAGGTAGGTATCCGAGACAGAAGAGGTAAGCCATGAAGGCTGCTTAAGTACCAAGCTCTTCGATTGAATCCAATCCTAGACATGCCCACGACCATTGCCACACTTTGTTATATCAAGTTTAAATTTGTTTAAGTGGACATCTTTGATAAATCGAATAATCGTGGTGTTGTGATATTTTGAAATCAAGTATCGTTTGGAAAACACGTCCTAAGTCTAGCCCATTTGTATAATTATCAACCAGTTTTAAAGTTATTAAAAATAAAATAATCCCGAAAAGAAATAAAAGAAAAGTTAAAATGGCCTTATTACAACCCAAGAATAAAAATTAATTAAAGGAAATTTAAAGAAAACCAATGCTTATTTAAAAGCCCAAAGGCGATCACTGCGGCCACTCTGAATCCCCTCTGGCTCCAAGTCCCCACATCAAGGCTCACCTGTAAGGTTAAGGAAAGGGGGTGAGTTTGGAAACTCAGTGTGCAACCAGCCCCTTTCAGAGCCCAAAACAATATCAGCCTGCTGGGCCTTAGCCCACGTCCAATCTCAATATGTATATACTGGGCTGTAGCCTTTTCATAAATCATATAACTGGGCCGAAGCCTTTTACTGTAAACGGTATGGCGCATAGGCCCATTTCAATATCACATGTATCGTCAAAGAAAAAAAACAAATGAATGCAAGCCCATTTGGGGAGACTACTCGACCCACCATCCACTACTCTCCACCCGTACCAACCAATACACCATGTGGGGAATAACTCAACCTACCCAACCAACACACCACTGGCAGCATAACTGCTTTATCATATATCTGGAGGCCTAGCCTCTTTAATAACTGGGGCAAAGCCCTTTTAATAACTGGGGCATAAGCCCTTTCAATAACTGGGGCATAAGCCCTTTTGATAACTGGGGCATAAGCCCTTTTGATAACTGGGGCATAGGCCCTTTTAATAACTGGGGCATAAGCCCTTTTAATCACTGGGCCATAAGACCTTTTGCACTTCCTCCATCCATATAAAAACCCAACCCAATGCATTTATGAATACCTCATGTGCATATCATACATATCATGTTCATATCATACATGTCATGTGCATATCATACATACCATGTTTATCAAAATCCCATGCATTAAATTCATATATAAACCCTAGGGTTAAAACGGTCATTTTTACCTAGGGGCAAAACGGTCAATTTCATATTATAAGGGTAATCCCGTAATTTTACCAAAAATTAGGGTTTCCATGTTCATTAACGGTTACTAACAATTCATGGGTGCAAACAATGATTTTGGCCCATTTTTAGCGAAATCGAGTTATTGGGCCTACAAACCCCTAATGGGCCCTACTTAGCCAATTTCGTCATCTAGACCCATTTAGCCTATATTCCATAACGCTTTTATCAGTCTTGATGGGCAATTTAACAGGTTCTCCTTTTCTACCAATTTTTTTACAAATAGGCCCGAAAGCCCATTTGGCCCCACTTCGGCCCCTCGAAGCCCAACTTACCGTAAACGCCAAAAATTGCGCTCTTACCGTTTCCAATGTTCCCAATCATCATCTCAACGAATCTAACTAACTAATGAGCGTTCGCTTGCTCACAAGTTCTTGAAATGCCAAAATTTCGGCATTTCGGCTTTTCGGCATTTATCGCTTTAAGCTATGAAAAGGGTTCGTTACACACCTGTTTTGCGATATTCCTCGACGAGATCTCCTACACGATTTCTCCTATAATCAATCATTAATAAATCAGCTCACAATAATTGAACCAAACCAAGAACCATCTAATATTAACACTTACACATTCGGCCACCATCCATAATGGCCTTAGGCACCTTACCTTTGCCGAGATTTATGACGAGATCTAGCCACTCCGGTGATCCAAGCTAATCCAAATCGACACTACGCCTTGCTGCTCTTCCACTATAGAAACCATAAAAATATTAAAAGAAGAACCCCATAAAGCCTATACCCATATTTGGCCACCTCCCTAAACTAGAGGGGTTTCGGGTTTTGGCCAATAGTTACTCTAGGAATCATTTAGAGTTCGAGAACTTACCACAGTCTTTCTCCTCTTGAATTCGTTATGCCTAAAAGATAAGGGGATTGAACACCAACAATGAAAAGGAAAAGAGAGTTGCTGGTCAACAAAGATTCGGCACCCCCTAACTTCACTAATTACGGCTTTGCGGTATTTCGGCAGAAGTAGAGATAAAAGAAAGAAACAATGGATGAATGGAGGGAAAATAGTGGGCTAGTTTGAAAGAAGGGGAAGGAAGAAAAGGTGAATGGAGAGATAGTAGATTCGGCTGCAAAAAGAAAAAAAAAGAGAGAAAAGACTAACCTAAAGGGAGAAAACGACACACAAGTACCTAAGTGCCAAATATCCCTAACAAAACCTCTCTGCCGAAAATCCCTTCTCCAATCTCCCTTATTCGGCCAACTCTATCTCCATATCAAATCCCTAAAATCTCTCCCCTTATCCCTCATTAATCCATGCACTTGACTAATTCAAACTCCTCCAACAGAATCCACCTGGGTTCCATCACTTACCCTTCCTGCTCATAAAAATAAATAACCTCATTTGCCAACACAGGGAATCGATCCCATGTCTTCCCTTAAGCTCCACATGCCACCTTTTTAGGAGCTTAGTGGCGTCACCCTTTCCACTTTACTACAGCTCTTTTTGTGATACATTTCTCCCACAACTTTACATAAGGTCACCTAGCCAGAACCCCTAACTCTTAAGTCCAAATTTTGAAAATTCTACCGGGTTTTGGCCAGCACATGGGCCTTCGATAAGCCCATTTACATACTCAAATTATGAATTTCCTAATCACATACCAAATTTTAGAAACTTACTTAAAATATCAAGAATCGTGAAAAACCCGAAAATCAGGATGTTACAGATAAGGTAAACGTTTTCATCTTTGTTTAGATGACTATTGTAAACCGTAGGTTTATGCAAGTGTACATAGTCGTTATCAAGTAATAAGTAAGTATCAAGTTATCGTTTCCACAGGGATTGTATTTGTGTTAAATCACTTAATTGTAAAATTATACTAACAACTTGGTAAATAAAAACACAATATGGTTGATAAATGATGATTAAAATTAAATATATTAAAATAAATGTCATTATCCCTAATGAAAATTATCCTAATTATGCAAATTATATGAATGAAATAGATTTTAGAAAAATTAAACACAATTTGCTACAATTATAACATAAATAAACTAAGACAATTACTTTAATTAAACTTAATTTATTATCAACATGCTTAATAACATTCGGAAAAACATTCCATGGCAATTCAATCTTTCATGAGTTTGGAAACCACATTAGGTTTTTTCGGAATCCTTTACTTAGTAAATATGCATTTTATTGATCCTTATTTACTAAGGGTTTCTTAGCATTCGTGTGAGGTAACAAGGACGTGTTAGGTTTGAAACAATTTAATCACACAAATCTAAAAACTATGCAGATAATAGAGCTTGGTTAGAGTTGTTATGTAACCTACAATTTAAATGGGTTAGGATCTAAATTGAGCACGCACATTTCAATTATATGTCCACTAGCCATCGTCTGGTTAGGATCGCTCAGCTAATTCAGTTGCATTTCAATCACGTATGAACGAAATACAGACTTGATTTTAATGGAAAACATGATCGATTGAGGCACAAACATTATAAGCATGAATCAAATAAATATTATTTAATCAAAGCAATCAACCTAGCTTAAATAAAATTAAGCTAACATTTTTGTAAAAAAGAACAAAGAACACATAGCAAACATTTTTAGATTAAATTAAAGAAAAGAAAGATTAAACCCAAATTAAAGTGGCTGTCACCCAAGACTCTGACCGATGAGGCTCCTTCGCTCATTCGCTTTGTTCCTTTACTGATGGCTCTCCAAGGTTGCTGACCAAGGGCTCTTTAAGAGGCTTAATTGCTAAAATCACTATGAAGAGATGATGCTAGGCATGGGGAATGAAAAATGCTAAAGAGAATTGAGAGAGAAGAGAGAATAATGATGGATGAGGGATGATTAGGAATGGTGAAATGAAGTCTTATTTATAGGTAAAGAGAGGAGAGTAGTTTGCTAAAAATAGAGAGCTTTATTCTCTTGAAGCTTTTCCAATGAGTGGCTGGCCACGCTTGGTGGATTTGAGTTGAATTTTTCTTGATTTTCAAGCAATTTAAATGCCATAACAACTCAGGACTGAGACTCGGTAAAATGTAAATCTTCGGGCAAATCTTTAATTTCTTCAACATTGCAAGGACTTTGTGTAATTCAACCAAAAATTGGTTAATGTAGACAGCCAAGTGTAGCCGAATTTGGGTTAACTTTGTCTTCAATTTGGACCATTTTTTTTGTAATCCAGCAAAGCTATCAAACCTTTCCAAAATAAATAGATAAATTAAAGGACCAAATAACAAAATTTATCCAATTTAAATAATTAATTAAAACCCAAATTATTAATAAAATATTTTAAAAAAATTTATTAAATTTAATTTTATATTTTATTATTTAATTTAATATTAAATTTAATATTAAATTTTATTATTTAATTTAATCATGCATGACCCATTTTATGTCTTCAAAATATAATATGTTCAAATAAATATAAAATAAGTCATTTTATGCATGAAAACTATATAATAAAGCATAAAATCACATTTTATGTCCTAATTTCATATTTTCACATATTTCATTAATTAATTAAACAATTACTTAGTTTTAACAACAAATTTAAGTAAAAAGGTGATAAATTACATAGGAAAAATCCTATATAGTTTTTAGTTTACAACTGTTCGAAGACAGTGGAAGAAAGAGAGCATATGAGTAAGGTTCCATCTGCTTGGGTAGTTGGAAGCCTTATGTATGCGATGATTTGCACATGTCCAGATATCTATTTCGCAATAGGAATGGTTAGTCAATATCAGGCGAATCCAAGTCTCAGGCAATGACAAGCTGTAAAGCATATATTAAGGTATCTTAAAAGAACCATAGATTATATGCTTGTGTATTCTAGGGAGGACCTTACTCCTGTTGGATACACAGACTCAAACTTCTAAATCAGTAAAGATTTGAGGAAATTAACATTCGAAAAAGTATTTTTTGAGGGGTTGTCGAGCCATAGTACAGGGAAGTGTAAAATAAACTTACATTGTTGACTCTAAGAATGTTAAAGCATATATTAAGGTATCTTTAAGAATGTTAAAGCTTACCCGATCGTCTTGACCTCGCATGGTGAGTTCACCTCTACACATCAATTAGCGTTCTTCCCATGGCTAAGAAAGGTCTTCCAAGGATGATCAGCACTTCCTTATCTACTTCAAAATCTAAAACAATGAAATCAGCAGGAAAAATAAATTTATTGACTCTTACCAAAACATCCTTGATCTTTCCTTCGGGATATGCTAAAGATCGATCAGCTAGCTGAAGCGTCATAGTTGTAGGTCTTACTTCACTTATCCCTATCATCCTGAAAATAGACTTAGGCATCAAGTTGATAATCGCTCCTAAATCACACAAAGCTTTATCATAGTAAGATTCACCAATGTTACAGGGTATAGTAAAGCTTCCTAGGTCTTTCAATTTCGGTGGCAGTTTGTTCTACAAGAATGCACTGCACTCCTTTCTCAAGGCAACAGTCTCATACTCACTCAGACATTTCTTCTTAGACAGTATATCTTTCATAAACGTTACATAATTCAGCATTTGTTCTAAAGCCCCCACCAACGGAATATTGATGTCTAACTGCTTCAGAACATCCAAAAACTTCTTGAATTGCACCTCTTATTTCTACTTGTGTTGCTGCAATCTTTGCAAATATAGAGGTGATGGAACTTTTGGTTGAATCGGATAACTCTTCTGAGCAGGTAAATCTGCATCCAAAGAAGATGTTAAAGTATCTGAATTTACTAAGTTAGGATTTACCTTTTCAGTCTTTGCAAATTCTAACTCTTTTGGTGTAGGAATTTCAACAGCTGGTTGATTCTTCTCAACGGGCTTATCTTTGACATCAATCAATTGGGGTTCCAGAATTTTACCACTTCGCAATGCCACTGCCTTGATATGTTCTTTACCCAAATTTCTTGGATTCTCAATGTCACTCGGCAAGGTTCCTTGCGGTATATTATGAAGCTCTGTAGCTAACTGACCCATTTGATTTTCGAAATTTTTCAATGTTGCTGCTTGGCTTTAGATCAAAGGGTCATTCTTTGCCATGTACGCTTTTAACAAGTTCTCCAAACTGTTTGATGCCTCAGCTTGAGGTAGTCTTGGAGATTGCTGATTAAACCCTTGAGATTGGTTGGGTCCATGCTGCAATAAGTTGGTATTTAGTCCATTTCCTTGGTTGCTCTAAGAAAAGTTATGATGATTACGCCATGAAGGATTGTAGAAGTTGGACTGGGGTCGTTGTCCACTTTTATTTTGATGTTGGTTCCCCACATTGTACAATGACTCGAGATTTGATGGAAAATTTCAAAAGAATGACCTTCCCCACTATACACAAAGGAAACTACATCAAACGGCCTTGGTGGCTGAGGTGCAAAACTATTAGTACAATTGGAGATAAATTGTTTTAACATAGAGGAAATAGATGATACCTGAGCTGATAACGAAGTGAGGGCGTCAACTTTATGAACTCCGGCTACACGTCTTCCTGAAGTTGTTCAATTTGTTGGCCATTCATAGTTATTACTCGCGATCCTCTCGATGATCTCATAAGCCTCCTTATAAGACTTAGACAAAATTGCACCATTCGTAGAAGCATCTACCATCAATCTTGTATGTGCATTGGGACCATTATAGAATGTCTCCAACTGGATACAATAAGGAATCCCAAGATGAGGATACTTACAAAGTAACTCCTTGAATCGCTCCCAATCCTCATACTAAGACTCATCATCTAGTTGTTGGAAAGTTATGATCTCGTTCCTCAACTTAGCGTTTTTGCTAGGCGGGAAATACTTAACCAAAAATCTCTCTGTTAATTCTTATCGTGTAGATATGGAACTTGGTGGAAATGGATTGAGTCATGCTCATGCTCGATCTCACAATGAATACGAAAACAACTTTAGCCTCAATTCATCTTCAGTCACACCGACTATCTTGAATGAATCACTCACCTCCATAAACAATCGAAGGTGGAGATGTGGATCTTCCATGGGCATACCACTGAATTGGCCTACCGTTTGGATTATTTTAAACATCACTGGTTTCAATTCAAATTGGGTTGCCTCAATATCTGGCTTTCTAATTCCTGGATTTAACTCACTGAAAAGTGGCACAACATATTGTTTGATGCATCAATCCCTATCATAGGCAATGAGGATGGGGTTTCATACATAATCAGCTTTATTACCTTGGTCTTGATTCTGATTTCCAAGGTCCATCTCGACTTGTCTTTGAGCTGTTCGTTCATGTCTTCTTTGTCTGAAAGTTTGCTCAATTTCAGGGTCTACAAGGAGTAAATCGATAATCCGATCTATGCTCATAAACACCTGAAAAGAAAATCACAAAATTAAAAAGAATAAGTTAGTAATGTTAGAAATAAACCAAATTGGAAGTAAATAATTTCACAAAAAGAAATGACTTTGGCAACAGTTAACAATCCTCGACAATGGCGCCAAAAACTTGTAATGCGTAGCCTTGTGCAAGTGTACACAGTCGTTATCAAGTAATAAGTAAGTATCGAATTATCATCTCCACAGGGATTGTATTTGTGTTAAATCACTTAATTGTAAAATTATACTAACAACTTGGTAAATAAAAACACAATTTGGTTGAGAAGTGATGATTAAAATTAAATATATTAAACTAAATACAATATCCCTAATGCAAATTATCCTAAGTATGTAAACTATATGAATGAAATAGATTTTAGCAAAATTAAACACAATTTGCAACAATTATAACATAAACAATCTAGGACAATTACTTTAATTAAACTCAATTTATTATCAACATGCTTAATAACATTCAGAAAAACATTCCACGGCAATCCTTTGGGTTCGACAATCCGGTCTTGCTAAAACTATACTACTGTTCGATAGGTACACTTTCCTACATCACGTTAATAGTTAGTTTCAAGAACGATTAATTATAAATATTTAAAACCTATCACGAAATAACGCGATCAAGTTTTTGGCGCCGTTGCCGGGGAACTAAAAT
Source organism: Gossypium hirsutum (assembly GCF_007990345.1). NCBI lineage: Eukaryota > Viridiplantae > Streptophyta > Magnoliopsida > Malvales > Malvaceae > Gossypium > Gossypium hirsutum. The sequence continues at coordinate 58,715,425 of NC_053429.1, read as the reverse complement.
ATTAGGAACGCTTAATTTTTATTACTTTAGCCATTTATTTTTCTTGCAATTTAATTTAATTTTATTATTATTTATTAACTTACTTTTTCCTTCTCTTAGCAGGTTTTCATAGTTTATGACTAGAAGAAACCCGTCAGGACCATTACTTTTGGACGAAGAAATCGATCGCACAATACATAGAAACCAAAGAGAAATAATGCGAAGCTTAAGATACACGGAGAACAAGCAAGAAGACGATACTCAACCCCCAAACGAAGAGATGGCTGAAAACCAAGGCAATCAGCTACCTCCCACAATTGCGGTTAATCAAAATCCTACTCCATGCACTATGTATGATTATGCTAAACCCTCTTTAAAGGAACTGAATCGAGCATAGTTAGACCTGCTGTAGCTGCAAATACTTTTGAATTAAAACCTAACACTATTCAAATGATACAACAATTTGTTAAGTTTGATGGTTTGCAGGATGAGGATCCCAACGCTCATTTAGCCAACTTTTTAGAACTATGCGATACATTTAAATCAATGGCGTTTCTGATGATGCCATTCGTCTTCGGTTGTTTCCCTTTTCATTGAGGAACAAAGCTAAACAGTGGTTGAACTCGTTACCACGAGGGTCAATTACTACTTGGGAACAAATGACCGAAAAAGTTTTACTAAAATATTTTTCGTCGGCTAAAATGGCTAAATTATGTAATGATATCTCTTCTTTTGTGCAAATGGATTTAGAAACACTCTACGATGTATGAGAGAGATACAAGGACCTTCTAAGAAGGTGCCCTCACCATGGGTTACCGCTTTGGCTCCAAGTACAAACATTTCACAATGGTCTGAATCCTTCGACTCGGAAAATAGTTGACGCAGTAGTGGGCGGAACCATCAATAATAAAACACCGGAAGATGCTTATGAGTTTATAGAGAAGATGTCACTGAATAACTATCAGTGGTAAGTCATGAGGACAAAGCCAACAAAAACAGCTGGCGTTTATAACGTCGATTTGGTCACCATGCTCTCTAATCAGGTAGAACTCTTAAATAAAAAGATTGACGGTTTTCTTAATTCTTCACAGGTTCACCCAGTAATGTAGTGCGAAGCAAGTAGTGGTGGAACAAACCATTCAGAATACCAACCTTATGGCCACAACATGGATAACGAGCAATTAAACTACATGGGTAATAATCCTCAACCTCAAAACAATCCATATAGTAACACTTATAATGCAGGTTGGAGGAACCACCCCAATTTCTCGTGGGGTGGTCAAGGAAATCAAAGACCACAACATCTTCCGGGCTACCAACAACCACCCTACCAACAGGAAAAGAAGCCAAATCTTGAAGAGATGCTCTCAAAGTTCATATTAGTGTCAAAAACCCGTTTTCAGAACATCGAGACAGCACTTAAGAATCAACAAGTATCGATCCAAGGGTTCGAGACTCAGATAGGCCAGCTTTCCAAACTAATCTCCAAATAACCACAAGGTAGTTTGCCAAGTAATACCGAACCTAACCCAAGGGAATAACTCAACGCAATTAATATTTAAGATGACGAAAGAGTCGTTGAGCCTGAACTAGAACTGAGGCACTAAACTGTGGTAAGCAAAGGTCAAGGTGAGGTAAATTATAATAAAAACAAACCAGTGACTGTCAAATATAAACCTCGTCTGCGATACCCCAACGCGGCAAGGAAAGACCGCTCAAATGAACAATTTGGTAAATTCCTTAAACTCTTAAAAAAATTACACATTAACTTACCGTTTATTGAAGCTCTATCGCAGATGCCAAATGCAATGAAATTTTTAAAGGAGTTGGACGAGGCGTCGCATGTGAAGCTGAATGTAGTTTTCTCAGCCATTCTCCAAAATAAACTACCCAACAAACTAAAAGGTCCAGGGAGTTTTACGATTCCTTGCTTAATTGGTAGTTTAGACGTTAATTATGCATTGGTGGATCTAGGGGCTAGTATCAATGTCATGCCTTAAAAAATGTTTAAGCAACTAGGTCTCGGGAAACCCAAACAGACTAGGATGAGCATTCAATTAGCAGATAAAACTATAAGATTCTCTAGAGGTATTATTGAAGATGTGCTAGTTAAAATCGATAAATTTATATTTCTCGTTGACTATATTGTTCTAGACATAGAAGAGGATAGCAACACTCCCTTAATCCTAGGAAGGCCCTTTTTAGCAACTACTAAAACCATCATTGATGTTGGCACAAGTGAACTCACACTCTGGGGTGGGAGATGAAACAATCACCCTTCAAGCTTGAAATTCTGGCAACACATCAGGGATTGAAGGTAATGATTTAAACAATCCTACTAAAACTAACAATATGGTGCAACCTACTTTGCAGAAAATGAGTCTGAAGGAAGCACATGATTCATTCTCAAGCATTAGTAGAGGACCTGTTCATGAAGATCAAAGACTAGAAATCGAGGAACTAGATGAATGGCGAACACACAAACCAAGAACACCCGAAAAATCGAAACTACGCCAAAACGAGCCCGATACCTCTCCAAATAACCTTAAGGTTGGTGATAAGGTCTTATTAGATGCCACGGATCCCCACATTGTCACTACCACACCGAATAAGGAAATCCCTTTTACGGTACTCAGTATTTTTCCATTCGGTATGATGGAGGTGAGTTATCCCAAGTTCGGCACTTTTAAGGTAAACAACACCCGATTAAAACCCTATTTTTATGAGATTGATAGCAGGAATGAGGAGTATAAACTCCTCAAACCACATGACTATTCACTGGAGAGGTAAGTCGAGCTTAGACTATAAATAAGCGCTTCTCGGGAGGCAACCCGAGAACTAACAATATTAATTTCTTTAAATTTTGGTATTTAACTCCTAAATTACTAATAGAAATCTTGAATACAAGTTTTTTCACAAAAACACGGCCAAGCACACGGGCGTGCTTAAGGCCGTGTGAAAATAGGGCAAAAGATTCCCCAACACGGGCTACGATTAAATGCCACAGCCGTGTGATATGGCCGTGGTCGAGCCTACCAAAACAACACGGGAGTACCACACGCCTGTCTGGAAGAACCGTGGGCGAACCTGATAAAACAACACGAGCGTGCAACACGCCCGTGTCTAACACCCGTGGTCGAACCTGCCAAATTAACACGGGTGTGGAGCTTGAACACACGGGCGTGGCAGAAGCGAATGAAGCTAGACACGACCGGATGACACGGCCGTGTAAACTCACACGTCCGAGGAACACGGGCGTGTACTAAATGTCAGATGAGCCCAAATTTGAATTTCATGAATCGCACGGGCTGAAATTGGGGAACACGGGCGTGTGCCATGGCCGTGTGCCTCAAAATCTATAAATACCTTGCACTATTCACTTTCTTCCCCATTCAAAAACCCTAACCCTAGCCGCTGTAACTCCACACGGCCCCCCTGCCACGCCCGTGCGCTGTCTACAACTCCATTCTCGATGCCCACTCTCTTCCCTTAGCGTTTGTTTACTCTTTTTTCTTTTATTTCACTGATTTATAATGCTATTTATCGTATTAATCTATGTTTTTCATGTTATTTCCATATTGATAATCACAAAAATTTCATTTATCAAACAAGTTATCATCTTTCTCATGTTTAAAATCTTCCTCATTACATGATTCCTACACTTCATGTAATTAGTTAGAAGTAAATATTCATGGCTAGGATAGTTGAAATAATCATGCATATTATGTTGACATCTCTTTTCATTCATATAGTATTTTGCATTTCATTCCTTGCCATTTTTACTTATATCACTATGCTCATGCCACATCAAAATGGGTCATTAAACTTATTGTTTTAATTTAGTAATTGTGGCTGAATATATTCATGCATTTTCCTTTTTGAATTTAGTCGCATTCCTTTTATATATTATAAATTGTCCACTCATCAAAAAAATGAATTGATGTTTCCACTTGTAGGTACACAATGTTATCTTCAAGAGGAAAGAAAACCGCCGTACCAGCCTCGAAGAAGAGGAAGGGAGTGTCATCTTCCGCGGGTCCAACTGCGAAAATTCGTCACCCTCTCCTACAATTCCCTCGAGGGCCCCAAGAAGAGCTTTTTCAAATACTTCGGGCCCGACCCTTAATTGCAGGCCGCTGCATCGACTGGGCTGCCATAGAACAAGTTCAGATGGCTGACGAGATTCGGGCTCTCCTAACCACCGACCCTTGGGAGCTATTCTTCGGGATTATTGAGCTGACATACCTCGAGCTCACAATGGAACTCTACTCAACGTTCCATCTTCAGACCGTAATGACTAGGTACGATGATCCCGGCATGGTCCAGTTTTGCTTAGGTGGGTTAATCCACCAGCTAAGCGTTCCAGAGTTTGGTGTTGCACTAGGCTTATATACGGAGGAGTTCAAGGAGAAGAATGAACTACATGCTCTCAGTTGCCACATACATTTCTCTCCCTCAAAATGCTGGCACACGTTGGCCCCTAGCATGTCCTCCTACAATCCTAGCCACTCGAAGGCATTAGGTCTCCCACCATCCCTGAGGTACTTACATGCTATTTTAGCTCACACGATTACAGGGAGACGATAGTGCACTGGCATCATCAACACCCACAACGTCTACTTCTTATGGTGCATGTCGCAAGGGCAGGTCATCGACCTTGCCTATTTCATCGCCCTTGCAATTCAGCACTAGACGGAGCGGCATCGGAAGGGGTCATCTCCATTGGCCCCTACGTGACTCAGCTGGCACGACACTTCGGGCTCCTCAACACCGCGGCCCAAGAATCATCCCTCACCCTCATTGGCCAGATGTCTCCACAAGGTATCTCGAGCATGCTTAGCATAAGGATGATCGAGAGGCGCCGAGGAACCTACCCTCCCCAGTACCGTCTCGCCCAATCTACCAAAGAGGAGACCTACGAGGACATTCCTGATGATGTCCCCCCACAGCACGAGGACCCACCGACTCAGCCACCACCACCCTCTCGTCCAGTTCATGCAGCGGCTTCATATGCTGACATCTCTGAGCGCCTCACCCGATTTGAGCAGCAGTGTTTTCAACGATTTGACAACATTGATACTACTCTATAGCAGATTTGTCAACACCTCCATATCTCATCGCCAGTCCCACCTCGCGAACCATCCAGCAATGAAGATGTTTAAAAATATTTATTTCTTATTTTATGTTTTTAATTTTTATTGAAACTACTTTTTATTTTTATTAGATTTTAAAAATTGTATTTTTAATTATTAAATTCGGTTATTTCTTTTTGAGTAATTATTCTTCCTAATATCCCCTAAAAGTTTCCTGATTTTATCACAGGTATATAGAGCTCTTAAGCTTATCGTCACATAGGAATTAAAACTCCACCGGGAAAGGTTCTCCACGACTGCCATGTCCTGATCGATCACGACCATAGCTACCACTAGATATAATATTCTTTTGGCGCAGAACTTATGGCCTAATGAACCACTACGACCGTCAAAGTATCCTCCTCCACTCTTGAACCGATTCCTCTCCAGAACTCTAGTTCGAGGATTTCATCATACAGGAAGTTTCACTTCTCTCCCTATCTTATTTTTATACTCTAATATCTATCTTTGTACATTGAGGGCAATGTATATCTTAAGTGTGGAGGGTATTTATTTCATTATCAGAAAAATCCCTAAATAATTACCTTGTTCTCTTGAAAAGCTCTCATATCATATTTAGGATAAATTTTAATTGATTTATGATTTTGATTGATATATCTTGAATTAAAACATAGGCATTTATGCATTGATTGTTTAAACTTTAAGACATTAGAGAATCAAGAATGCTAAGTTGATTTTTAAGAATTTAAAGTTATAGGTTGTTTCCCCAAGTCTAGGTATTACTTTGAATTGGAATTCACGAGTCTAAACATCAAAAAGCCATAATTTTTGTGAGATTTTTTAGCCTTTTGAGCATCTATTAATCCTTTCATGCTTACTTTTATTATTGCTTTGAGTGCGTCAGTATTGAACTGTTATTCTAGAACTTGCTTGATTATGCATGTCGAGACCACACCATTTGATTTGATATGTCAAAATGATTAAGACACTTAGGATTAACCCACTCATGCCATGAAAAGCCTACCTTCACGATTAACCCCTAGTAAACCCCCTTGAGCCTAACAAGCCATTTCTTATTTTACCTTTAATATTAACCTTTAACCCATTATTGTTGAAATCCCCTAAATTAATCCCTATTTTTGTCGAGATTTGAGTTGAATAGATTGCTTAGCTATGTTTTGTTCTTAATAGTTAGTCTATATTATTTAACTTGTTCTTAAAAAAAACTATGTATACATATCTGTAATTTCATATTCTGAGAGAAGCTCTGTTGTACGCAAATGAAGACAAACTCTTTTTCTAGTTAGGCAAATTTTCAATTCAATCTCGATTCTAACCCTTTCTTTCAGCTTGTGATCACACCCCCCTAACCAAGCCTCACTACAACCCTCTAAAGACCTTTTGATTGATGTATCATCTTAACTTATAGCGGTGGAGATTTGATTTTCATACAAGCCTATGGTAATGACTTTTCATTATTGACTATTGAGTGATTTGAGTGAATCTTTAGTGAAGATGTGAAACTCTGTGATATTCTGAATCAAAGGTAATTACTTAGATGCGGAGAGACACTTATGTTTGCATGATTAAATACTCAACTTGGAATGTTTGAAACTTTTATGTTCTTTTAGTTAAATTCTAAATGTATGATTACCTATGGATTATTTTGAGATATTATCAATAAGAATTATAAGTTGAGGAGAATTTATTGTGATTATGAGTTGAGGATTTTGCTTGAGGACAAACAAATGCTTAAGTGTGGGGGTATTTGATAAATCGTAATTTATACATATCTTTTCCCCATGTTTAACACATTTTATGGATGATTTTCCATTAGAATTGGAGAATTCGATGCTCCTAATGCTTTAATTTCATGTTTTATACTTAGGAGAGCATAGGAGAGCGAAAGGGACGAGAAACGGGCCAAAAACAGAGAAACTGGGCCAAAGTACGAACTTAACACGGCCTGGAGTTCCTCACACAGGCATACCACAGGCCGTGTCAATCTGGCAGAATCGAAGCACGACTCACACAGGTATAACACACGCCTGTGCCATTCTAACACGGCCTGAAGTAATTGTACACGGGCGTGTCCCTACCGAGCCTAAGTTAAGTCTAATTCAAAAAAGGCCACTTTTGAGGGCTTATAGGCATTCCAAAGCCTATAAATACACCCTAGAAGAGGAGAAAAAGAGGACACACAAAATAGGGGGTAAGAAATTATTCCAAGGAAGCCGATTGATTCATCTCAGAAGCCGGATTCATCATCAAGACTGAAGATCTCTCCTCAATTCCCCTTCAAGAGTTTTGGGTTTTCTTTATATTTTGTATTCTTTATTTTTCTGAGATGTTTTCTTATTTAGTTATGAACTAAATCCCCTAAATACCTAAGGGGAGTGAAACCTAAGACGAATCTTGTTATTATTTTCTGAATCGTATGATAAATATTTAACTTGTTCTTAATTATGTGTTCTTAATTCTTGTTTTGATATCCTAGGATACTGATTCAAGATAAGCTCTTATTCAGAGGAGGAATAGACCCTGGCTAAGAGTACATTTATCATAATTAAGCGGAGTTGATTGTGCCCTAGACATAGGGTGACAAGATTTTGCCGGATTAGGGTGAAACCTAATAAGGGGATCCATAGATTGAGTTAATGCAACCCTAGAGTGTTAATTAAAGAAAATTCTCGGTTATTCAATCTAGGGATTAGACATTATTAGTCTTGAATAGGGATAATAACATAACTTAGGGATCTCTACGGATCAATTTGAATGAATAAATCGTTCGATTCAGAGCCAGAATAACAAGTAAAGTCTAGGTGGATTTGTCCTTAGGTATTGTCTTAAGTCAATCGATTTTTCCCAAAAATAATTCCCCAATTCTTTTCTCTGTGAGTTCTTAGTTTAGATAATTAGTTAATTAAAACAAAACCTCATTATTCTTAGGCTAGATAATAAAAAGACAGTCATTACTAGTACTTTTAGTTCCTTTGGGTTCGGCAATCCGGTCTTGCTAAAACTATACTACTGTTTGATAGGTACACTTGCCTACATCGCGATAATAGTTAGTTTCAAGAACGATTAATTATAAATATTTAAAACCTATCACGAAATAACGTGATCAAATTACATTTATTTGATGAATTGAGTTATTCACTTAGAAACTTACCAAGCTAAGAAGCTTACTTTGTGTTATTTGTCTATGTTTTATAGTGAATTAAAGCTAGCTCGGATCCAGGAGTCGTCGGGAACATCATCGCACTATCAAACACTTAAGTTGGTACTTTTGAGTTGCGTATATATAGTATATGGCATGTTTAGGCTAGTTGTGATACTTTAGTTGTGAATATAGCCATGTGAGTTGGCTTGTAAATATATATGTTTGTTTTGTATATATAGCCATGAGTGATGGCTTATTTTGGTATGTTTTGGTATAAATATGATTATGGTTTCATAATTGCTCAAATGGTTATATTTTAAGTTTGGTAAAGGATCTATATGGTATGATTGAAGTTGATAAATTGAGAAGTTATATGATTGTGAATTAATGCTTGATGATATAAGTATTTGAATAGGTAATTGGCATTGATTTGAGTATTGATTTTGGTTGAAATGGTTATGGTATTAATTGTGTAAATTGATGATGATTTTGGTTTCCTATTGTTTGATGAAAGGGTACCATTTTGGTTAATTAGGTAAACATGAGTAAGGGTGGAAAATTGGCCTTACAAATAGCCTATTTTTGTCCACATGGGCAGAGACACGAGCGTGTGTCTTAGCTGTGTGCGACACATGGTCATGCTACATGGCCGTGTGTCCCTTAGTGTTGAAATTGAATTGAAGTTAGTATGCTCCACATGGCCTCACACACGGGCGTGTGACTGGCTGTGTGGCACAAGTCAGTATACCACCTAAATGGCACATGGCCTAGCACACAGGCATGTGACTTGGCCATGTTTCATAAGCCAGTATACCCTACAAGATTGGCACGGCCTAGTACATGGCCTGGCACATAGGCTGTGTGGCCACTTTAGAGCGCACACGGGCTAGACACACAGACGTGTGGTTGACCTTGTGACCCAAGTCAATATGTATGCCCTGTTTTCATACGGTCTGTGACACAGGTGTGTCTGAAGCCGTGTGAGACACACGGCTTGTTCACATGGCCTTGTGACCTTTATATGTTTGAAATTTATCTAAGTTTCCAAAATTTTCATATGTTATCGGTTTAGTCCCAAACCAATTCTAAAGCATGTTTTAGGCCTCGTAGGCCTTTATAAAGGACAATGTGATTGTGTTGAATGGTATTTAAATATGAATGCATAAATGTATGAGTTATGTATGCTAAATGACGTGTATTGATCGGTAATACCTCGTAACCTTATTCTGACAGTGAATATGGGTGAGGGGTGTTACACTGGTGGTCGACGGTGGTTGGTCATCAGTGGTTGAACAATAGAATAGTTACATTCCTACTAAAAGTCCACCAGGGATTTTGATTTTAGGTTAATTATTCCAAAAATAATATTATTTTAATAGTTTAATATTAAGTTAAATTTAATGCTTATCTTAATAATATTTTATTAATTTAATATTAACTTTATTATCTTAATATTAAATTTAATTTAATGTTTATCTTATAGATAAACATTCTATTATTTTAATAAGATTTAATATTAAATTTAATCTAATATTTATCTTGATAAATATTATATTAATTTAATATTGAAGTTATTAAGTTTAATTATAGTTGAACTCTCTAAAATCTCCCTATATAAAGAGAGCCTTGGGTCATTATTTACACACACTTGAATTTAAGAGAAAGTTGTAGAGAGAAAATTCTCTAAAGAGATTATTTCATAAAATTTCTAGAGATATTTTTCTGATTTACAACTTGACCCAAAATTTTAGAGAAATTACAAAATTACCCCACTGGTAAATTTTGTGAATTTTTTTATTCGAATCGAGCCCATATTTTGCAGATGTGAGCTTAAGAATAACGAAGAAGATTACTTGGTCGAAGCGCTCATCTTAGACAAATCGAAAATGTACAATTTTGATTAAGTGTTATACTTTAGATATCAGAACCAAGATCTTGTTTTGGAAAAAATTTTAAAACTCTGGTTTTTCCCTAAATTTATTTTTCGCTGTATTTTCCAAATCCGTTTTTCCAACAGGTCGACGATTGCGAGCTGAATTCCTTATTGGTTGAACTTTTGACACATGTTTTTGGTACAAGCCTCTACTCTTCTTCATATTTGTTCGTAGTTGATTGCGATCGGTTGCTTCTCAGTTATCATTGTGCATGCTTCGGTCTAGGAATAGGTGGTTGAAAAGATGATCCACTTGATAGAACAATGATTCTGGAGGTGTTTGCGCCACCATTGGCTTAGGGGTATAACTATATTGTGTTCCGTACACCGGTGGCATAACAACTAGACTCTCGATTGGTGGTAAAAACATGGACGACCTATACGTTGCGTCGACATCGTTGTCATCGAAAATGTCGATGGCATCTACGTGTAATATACTGGGGACAGAGGTTCGAAAATAAAACCTAGCATCGAAGTAGAAGAAGAAAAGTATGGTGGAATATATGGTGTATGTGTAAAAATGATAGGGTTCACATACGCACCAAAATAGGATGACACATACTAACTAAGGGGTAGTGTGGGCATCGGTGTCGGTGTCGACTCTGACGTAGGTGCAGACGACGGGCCCTCGTCGTAAGACCTTGGATATATCGGTGGCCATCGTGGCCTCCTCGTATGTGATTGCCCACCCTATCTTCTTCACTCAACAAGTATGGCTTGCCAAGAAGCCTAAACCAAAGCATGTACTCCGAATCACAAGCTAACTCCGGAGCGACAATGGCCTTACGAGGAGGTAAAAACTTATAATGATTGTTCCATATGTTAATATATTCGGCATGGAATCTAATCTAATCCTCATTTGGCCTCCTTTGCAAGTCAATAGGATGTAGATCATTGAGGTCCTAAGGTACCATTAGAATCGATTGCCTGAACCCAAATTGCTGCAACACCCAATTTGACTCATGCATCTCTACGACAGTGAATAGTATATATATATATAACTAGTTTTTTATAATTTTAATATAATTTGTCTAGACACCATACGAGGGTCCAGCGATTCAGGAATGCATCTCGTCCGACGGGATTCACTAGGAATTCGAACGAGATGCATTCCTGAATCACCGGACCCTCGTATGGTGTCCATACAAATTATATTAAAATTATAAAAAACTAGTTATATATATACTATTAAATCTCAAATTAAATACATGAATATTATATAATTTCAAATTTAAAAAAAATACTTACCTCCGCTTCAGATTGTTGGTCTAATAGAAGTCGTATATCTCGCAACTCCTTCAGTAGTTTCGCGTAACTCAGCCCATGATTCCACCTATTGAAATAATTTGTTAACAAAATAATTCAAACTTTAAATTTTTTTATTACGGTAAATAATTTATCTAATGAATTTTACCTTGTTACGAAAGGAAACGTGTAAGGGTAGTGTGCTTCAGAATGTAAAATGGTAGTTGATACTACGCCCATGATTGTAGTAGTAGCATGCAAACACCAATTTTAATTTTTCATGGTTGTGTTGCCTGACACATCTCCAGTACAAGGTTGCCAACACGACGAACCCCTAATTGAGTTCACCTGCTTCTTTAAAGTTGACGAGTTTCAGCAACCACCTTAAATAGACGAGATTTTGTGATGTATCTGGCATTAGGATACCCTCGATAATCATAAGGATGTAAGCCCGAGCATGTTGTTCTCTTTCGACTTCAGTCGAATCCTAATCGAGCTCATCAAAATTTCTTCTTAACTAAGTCATTTCTATCCAACCTTCAAAAAGTGTTTCCAGAACCAACCCCAAAAGTTTGTCGTATACCGCTTTCCAATCGGTATGAACAGTCTCAGTCAATACGGACCCATCCACTGGTAACTCGAGCTGTAACTGCATATCTTTTAGAGTGATGGTACACTCGCCGCATGAAACATAGAAAGTGTGCGTCTCCACCTTTCCTCCAACGCGCTTACGAGTGTCGGTCTAACTTACATCCCTACCTACAAGGGCCACGTGCGAAAAACTTACTTCTCTCAAAGTTGATGGAGGAGCGGGTAGATTATGAATGTTAGATTGCAAAATTCGATCTTCCGCCTATTCAAGAAAAAAATACAAAATATTAAATTAAAATATAATAAAAAATATAAAAATTATACAACATTAAAATATAATAAGAAATATTCTTACCATATGCAATTGATTGACAAAAATGTGGTTATTATAATGACGGATTAGAGAATTTGAATTTGCCATTGATAATTTAAAAAAAAAACCCAAAAATTTGTGTTAGAAAAAATAATTTAAGAAAATATTAAGATAACTTAAACAAAAAAAGAAATAAAATTGAGAGAGCAAAAAAAAAATAGTGAATTTAAGTGGGTATTGAGAGGAATTTGAGAGACAATTGAGAATCTGAGAGAGAGTTGAGATTAAATTGAAAAAAAATGGAATGCTAGGTTTATAAGAAAATAAATTTGACCGTTTGGGTAGGTGTCCAACGGCTAATTAAATAGTCATTGGAAAAATAGCCATTATTTTTTACTGTTAGGGGAAAAGTACTTCTAGTTGGAATTGTTTTCTAGGCAACTAGCTGAAAATACTTCCAGTTGGAAGCATTATCTAAAAAACGGCCTATTTTTATAATTTTTCTTAAAATCTATTATTTTTTTTTGCCATTTATTGATAAATTAGTCCTCTCAATCATCTAAAATCTAGTTTTTTTTTTGAAGGTACAAAATTTAGTGTTATACTAAATGGATTATGAATAAAAATAATCAAAGCCATCAAGAGAAAATAAGTTATAAATTAATTTTGTAAATAATGTAAAAAAATTTTTGTAAATAATGTAAAAAAAATGTAAATAGCATAATCAAAAGTGAACAAAATAGTTGAGAAAACAATGGTGGGTGGTAGGAAATGGATTTTTCTGTTGATGTATCAGAAATAAACGGTCTAGATTTTATGGTTACAAAAAAATAAATTAGAATTGATTGTGGCGTATCCCTCTGTTCGTACATTCCTGTCCAACAAGATCTATCGCCCACCCCAAAAGAAAAGAAACCCTTCTCTAAAGATCTTGAATCTTAAAAAGACAAGAACAGAGAAAGAAAGAAAGAAAGTTGTTTGAAGAAAAGAAAAATTATTAATTTAGAGAATGTCTTTAACATGTGTGAAAATGTCTGAGGATGTTTGGTTAACTTGTCTTACACATGCATTGTCCACTGAAACTGAAGAGATCATGGGTCTTCTTCTCGGTGATATTGAGGTTTGTCTTTTTTTCCCTCCTCCTATATATGTTTGCATAAAATCCTTGTCTCAAAATCAATCTTTTTTTCTTTTCAAAAATTTTTAATGTAATTTATATGGCGCCTGATGTTAAAAGGGCGACTAATGTCAAAATTCTTTGGGTTTTTCGTTTTAATTTTTAGCTGAAATGGGTTCTTGTATTTTAAGTAAAAAATTGATCTAATTTTTCCAAGTTTTATTTATATGCTTTGGGTTATTGTTGAAGTCAAGTTTTAGTCTTTGATTTTTTCCTTCTGAATGTGTGTGCTTATAGTAAGCAGTAGATTATATATCTTAAATTTTTTTTTTGTTTAAGGGACTGAGTTTTACCAATTTCTTGTTCAGTTTGGATAATGCAAATAAACTGAAGAAATTCACACCTTACTCTTTCCTGATTTTGATGTGGAAAATCCCTTTATTGCATTAATTTTTTACATTAGCAGATGTAGTTCTTGTTATGTATTTCTAAAAAGCAATGTTGGAAGTGTATCTACCTTTGGTTCATTTTGACTTTGTGGATTGTTGCATTCAATAAGCCATTTTTACTGAAACACGGTCCTAGGAACTTGAATCTCTTTATACGTAACATAACTGATGATAAGTCTGATCTTTTTAAACTTTGGTTTCATACGACAAAGAGTATTGCTCTGTAATATGATTGGTTTGTCTTGCACTTTTGTCATTCTATTTTCTGGATTTTATGATTCAGTTTATGTTCCTTTGTTCACCTCTTGCAAATTCCAGTACTCAAAAGATGGAAATGTCACTGCATTGATATGGGGAGCGTCACCACAATCACGATCTGATCGGCGGAAGGACCGAGTTGAGACAAATCCTGAACAGTTGGCAGCTGCATCAGCTCAAGCTGATATATCCTTAAATCTTTGTGCATTTTTTCTTTGTTGTTAATGAATTGGCGTTTGATTTTGTGTTCATTACAGTATAAAAGAAAATTAGTTTGCTGGTCACTAGTGTTGGCCTTTCCAGTGATTCCTAGTGATGATTTAAATCTTGTAAATCATGATAAGTGTCTAGAAGAGACTAGTTTATCGTGTTCGTTAGTAATTTGCCTAATTATCTAAAGCTTTAGTTTTTATAAATGTGCTTGCACTGTGTTTAATGTGAAATGATAATTTTTTCTGCTTAGCTGCTTTCACCAAAAGCCATTTTTAGAGCTAACTTGAATTTGTTAATTTCTGCAACTTACACCAAACGTCATCGGCATAAAAGTGTAGAGCTAGTATAACTTTTACCATAAATATCTTTTGTGTGTTCTGATTTAGTGACATGTTCAAGATTCTTAGCTTTGTTTTGAAATTAACTTCAAGGTACAGAATGACTGCATCGACTGGCAGAACAACACGAGTTATTGGGTGGTACCATTCACATCCCCATATTACTGTTCTTCCTTCTCATGTTGGTAAGTTTTGAACAATTAGTTTTGTTTTTGCAAAAAAACTTAATTTGCTGACCTAGCTTTTTGATAAGAAAAAAATATTCGTCTGTTTGAAGCATTATATTGAAATAAGTTGGGAGAATAACATGATACTCTTTGTGTGTGCACTCTTTTGTTTAGGGGTGAGCGTTCGATCGAATCGAATGAAAAAATTTCGAGTTAATCGAGTTGACGAATCATATTTAATCTTCCTAATTTGATTTGAAATTTTCTCGAATCGAGTCGAGTGAAATGGAATTCGAATCGAATCGAATATATTTGTTCGAGTTAAATTTTAAAAAATAATTTTAGGTTCTTGTGCCCACTGTCACCTATCATAATAAAATTTATCCACTTAATCAAATTTTTTTTATTAACTTTCATCACCTCATAATTTATTTATTAATCTTTTATATACGGCTTAACTTCTTTGCTTGCTTAGTTGTTTCAATTATCTTTAGATTCTTGTCACTATGTATTTTGGAATAAAAAAATATATTAAATGTAAAAATGTGATTTTTTAATAAAAGTTATTTTAAATATAAAATGTGAAATTGATACCAATATAAAATTTTAGCACGAATATTTTATGGCATAGTTAATAATTCAATTTTAATATATTCAATATGACTAAACAATTCAATAATATAAATAATATAAAATGTGAAATTTAATTTAATAATATAAATAGTATATATAAATAAAATTATTACTATTTATGTTTAGTGATATTTTTTGGATAATTTTGATTTTTTATTTGAGAGTAAGGGTGAGAAGTAAAAGTTCAGGAGCAAAATAAAAAGTTTTGGGGAATAAAAGTTTGAGGGAAAGTAAATGGGGGAGTAAAATTTTGGAGGGAAAATATTAAAAAAAATATTTGGGGGGATGAGTTTGGGGTAGATCGGAGGTGGATGGGAAGGGAGTAAAAGTTTAGGGGGAAAGCGGAAGGGAGTAAAAATTTTGGGGAAAAATAAAAAGTTTTAAGGGTTTTTGGGAGTAAAATTTTGAGAAAAAGTAAATGGGAGAGTAAAATTTTGGTGGGAAATGGATTTTGGGTAGATTGGGGGGTTGGGATGGGAGAGGAGTAAAAGTTTGGATAGGAAAGTGAGGAGTAAAAGTTTTGAGAGAAAAGTAAAAAAGTTTGAGAGTTTGGGGTAAAAATGTAAAATATTATAGTTTGATATTCAAATTATTCGAGTTATTCGAATTCGAAAACTCAACTCGATTCTAACTCGAAATTCGAAAAAAAATTCGAGTTGACTTGAATAACTCGATTAACTCGAATAACTCGATTCGTTTAACTCGAAATTCAAGTTTTTTTTCAATTTTTTCGAGTCGAATCGAATTTTGTTCACCCTTACTTTTGTTTCAGTTTGAGCAGAATTTTCACATGTACAGTTACCTTTTTGAAATCCTAAGTTGTTTTTGTTTGTTTACTTGTATCATGAATTATTGAATGGACAAGTGCTTAGTCCTTTTTGCATGTCTAGGTTATTCAATTTTCGGTCACAGTCTCCTATTAACTATTGGATGTATTTTATATTTAATCCAATGGTTGCAAATTAAGATGATTGGTTTTCTAGTCCTGTTAATTTTCAACCTCGCAAGTGTGGAACCACATCCTTAAGATTTGAACCCATGACATTGTGTAGCTGATATGAGAGTGTTTGCTTATTGGTGAAACTTGACGAAGAGGATTCTTCATTGTGTAGGCACAGTGGGATTGTTTATTGATCATTACTTTTAACTGAAGCCCACTTTTGGTTTTTTCTTGTTAGATGGTGTCATATTTATGATTGATTTTGGGGCATTGAAAAGATTTTCTACTTTTACCTTCTGCAGATGTGCGGACTCAGGCAATGTATCAACTTCTAGATTCTGGATTTATTGGGCTCATATTTTCTTGTTTTAGTGAAGATACAAACAAGGTTAGTGCTTCATGCATACTAAATTGAAACCAATCTTATAGAAGTTCTTGTTAACCCAGGAAAGCTCGATAAGTATAATTGTGATAATTTCAGGTGGGAAGAATACAAGTCATTGCTTTTCAGTCATCAGATGGGAAACAGAATCATGTTACAGGACCAATTGCTTTATCACCACTGAATAGAAGCTCAGTTATCGATCTTGAGTCATCTCTAAGCTCTTCTGAAAATCCATTGTTGACATCTGGATCTGCAGAAGTAGATAGTCACATGCAAGACACTAGTGATTCCAGACCGGCTCAAGGATCTGCCAAGGTGCAATTTATGATTATTGAAGTTAAAATTTGTCATATGGCTTGTTAACGTATCAGGGCTCTTAAACGAGCGAAAGTGAGGAGATAAGTAATGCTTTAGATGATGGAATGGAACATTTTTGTATATTATGCTGCACAAATTTTAGTTTCCATAAACAAAGTGCTTTTTTAGATTTGTTGTTACTTTGCTTAACTTTTCTTTCTTAGTGATTGCTCTAATTTCCTCTGTGAGAATTTTTCTACTTGGAGAAATGCAAAATGTTTAGGCAAAAATGGGCTATTCCTGCTGTTGTCTATGTCTTTTTTCTGAAGAAAGTTTCTACAGAAAACAACAAACTGTATTCTCAATATGTAGGATCATCTGTATAGATAATATTGGATTGTTATGGTCTTTCTTGATAAAATGCGAAAAGATGTGTTTTGCAATAGCGGTGACTACTTTTTTTTTTTTTCTTTCATTTTGAATGGATACATGACTGTTTGTGAAATCTGCTCTACGTATTATCTCCATTTTATGCTTGTTTTTCCTTATGTTTCTCTTTCAAATGGGTTGTGCATATGGAATTTGACCAGAGTGGGATACGATCTGTAGACTTAGGAGGTTTCTTCGCCAATGCTGATGCCAGCTATCTAGGGCAAGAGCAAGGCAGAGGTTACTACAATACCAATAATATACAGAATGCTGTTGTTGATATTGATCCCATGGATATGTCGGAAAGCATGCAAGAAGCCATGCACCGCTCAAATTTGGACATGAGGTATACATGAGTATGTTCTTGGATCGCTCCATACATTATTGGAATTGGATATGCATAAACACGGAAACATGCGTAGATGTCTGGCATATGCCTACACTTATCTATACACACTCAAAAAATCTATCCAGAGTTTGCAGGAACTGTCAGTTTGATATACTCATATTGCATTTTTGTGTGTTGACAGTGGTGCAGAGTATGTCCGAAAAGAAATTCCTCTGCATGTTTTGCCAACATCTTCTCTTGTTAATCTTGACTCACCATTGAAGTCATTCACGGATTTGCAATGTGTACTATATGAAGAGGAGCGGGCTGCGTATAACCAAGCCATCTTGCAAACTATGAGGTTTTATTTTATAAGAAAGGATTTCTGTTTTCCTACCGTAACTTATTATTTTGTCACTGATTCTACCCTTTTCTTTATTTGACACAGAGATGGCAAAGTGCATCCCCTTTCTTTCATTCATCACACGTCTACATATCAGGCTTCAATGTGCAAGTTAATTGAATATTGGTTAGAAACAAATGCAAACCTCTTTGAATTATTTGTGATGCTTTTACTTTTGTACTCACGTTCATTCTTATTGATATACAGTTTAAGTCCTGCCATCAGTGCACTTCAGGATCGGCTAAAAGAGAATGAAATTCGGGTATGCAATTAAATTGTTTGATCGTTGAGATAAAAATAACATTTACTACCGTTAGAGCAGGTTATCTGTCACATCTGTGGAAGTTCCAGTAGTTGTTGCCAACTACGTGTATCAGTTTTGTGAAGACTTGTGCAGATTGCTTCTCTGATTTATAAACTGTGAATATGAGCATTGCTTTTTGTTTTTACGTACAAGACATGCTTGAAGGCATAAGATATGTTTCTATTTAAATGGTCTTTAGATACAGATAGTATCAATGCTATATTTCTCTTTGGTGATTATGGATCATATTATAGAAGTCTTTCCAATCTAAAATCTACTTTCGAGATTTGACATCTCCTGTTAAATCAGTTAGCATTGTTGACGGATGAAGCTCAGATGTTGGAGACCGAAGCCTCCAAGGGGAGTGGACCAAGTTCTCCACACACAGTGTCACATGGATTCCGAGGAAGCGCTTCAGTTGGCCAGAGAGATTTGCATAGTTCAGCTGAACCCATCAGCATGAGGACATTTTCTGGTCCTGAGAGCAGAAGCAGAAAGCGGTCTTAATAAAATTTCTGGACCTAACCCTCTTCTCCCTGCATTTTGTGAGTAATGAATACCCAGTTCTGTTAATTGTTCTGCTAATGAATACCCAGTTCTGCTCTTCATATTACCAATGTTAGTGATAATGATATGATGTTTCTCTCTGTGAAAGCATGCATCTTTTTTTAGAAAGAAATGAAATCGAGCTACCATATATATGGATCATAAGTTGAATTATGTTACTAAATCCAATCTCAAAGTCTTTCGTATGTTTTCTCCACCTAATGATTATTTCTTCGTTTTCGAACCTGTATTCTCTAGGTTAAACATGTTTTGGGGTTTATCGGAGGAGCATCTGCAACTCAATTGGAGGTATTGAAGTTCAAAACAGTTTGTAAGAGAGTTGTTAGTGATGGTTGCCTCCGTAGGAGTCTTTGAGGAAACAAACAATGGTGATGTACTGTAAATAGTCTTGTTTGGTTGTGATGTTGCAGTTTGGGGAGTTTCGAGTATCATGTTATTGACGAGGGGGAAGCAGATTTTTGCCCTTTTCTTGTTTTTATGTTTATTTTCCTTAAATGTACTTGTACTCTTTACTTCATATTCTCAATGAAATGTTGTTCACTATTTATTTATATGGTTAATATATATATTGGCGGTAGAACTTGTTTAATTTTCTTATCTAATTTGTTCCTAATTTTTTTCTTCAGAACCTAGATGGTTTTAACTTTTATTTCATCAATCTTTTACCCTAACATCAATAGTTTGTGCTGACTTGGCATTACTAGTTAATTCGGTAATTTGGTGGTAGCTTTTGAGGCCAAAAAGTATAATTTTTATGTGTTTTTAGTAATTTTATATATATTTTTATAAAATATTAGCTTTTAGGTTATTATTTTGAAAAATATATAAAATTATAAAAATATTTAAATATATAAAAGCCTATAATATATATATATATAGGATTATTATCTTTACGTTGCTAATGAAGTAAAAAAAACTCTATAAACGGATTTGAGTTGGTAGCGTTTGTTTTTAGGGTATAATATAATAATTAAATAATTAAAAAAGATATTTGACATGAACTTCACTTGTGGGGTTTTTTTATTCTACTGGTAATGGATAAAATAAATTACCATATATATATAAGGAAATTTATTTGACGTAAAGCTTGTGGAGTTTTTTAGATTCTACACATAGGTGTGACATTTACTTATAAGGTATATTAATATATATATATATAAATGAAACATTTGTCACGCTATAAATTCACTTGTAAAATTTAAAAAACTACACAAGTTGTGGACTAAATTACCTAAAAAGGCCATTTTTTATGCATGTTTATGGAAATGGGCTGATTATACCATTATTTACTGGAAATGGTCAATTTTTACAAAATCCGCCTAGGTGGTCGCGTTTTAGGGGGAAAAAGCCAGAAAATCGCTTTCTTGAGGAAGTGTTTTTTGCCACTCAGCAAAACGAGTTCACGTGGAAGCGTTTTGCTGACGTGGTGAAAAATGCTTCCTCAAGGGAGCGATTTTTTGGCCGAATTTTAAACTCCAATGGGCAATTTTTTTTACCGTTGGGGGGTTTCCAACGGTAAAAAAAGAGAGTATAACCCCCCCACTCCTATTATTTCACACAAATTCTTAACAATTTAGCAAAAAAGCTTTACAATTTCTTCCTAAAGCTCTCAAATTTATCATTAAAAAGCTCTTTATAATTAGTTATGTACTTTAATTTTTTTCTAAATTAGTATTATTTTTTTTATAATTTCAAAAATATCTGATCGTGTTAGCAATGGTTGGGGAATTAATTCGTCTTGATCATAAACATTTCTCCGTGGAACAAATGAAAATGGTAACGGAATTTTAAACTTTGAATATTTTTTAATATTTTTTTCATTTTTGTAATTTTAATTAATTTTAATTTTTGAATATTAACTAATATTTTTTTCATTTATGTAATTTTAATTAATTTGTATTTTATAATTTTTTATAACAGTTTGTAGATCGGGTGTTACAATGTTATATTCGTAACATGTCTGGTCTGCCATCACCGTTGATAGAAAATTACTTGAGGGAAGAGAGTTTTTGGCACGCGGCCACTATAGGCCAAGGGTGCAAGTTGAACTCGAAACTCATCAGCACGTTAATAGAGAGGTGGAGACCGGAGACGCACACATTCCATCTTCCATACAGAGAGTGTACTATCAGTTTGGAGGACGTCCAGTTACAATTAGGATTGCCGGTGGATGGGGCCGCAGTTACTGGGTCCATTCAATCTGCTGATTGGGGAGCCATATGCTATGATCTTTTGGGTGCGATTCTGGATAATATTTACGGAGGTCGAATCGAGATGGGCTGGTTACAAGACACATTGTCGGAGCCGGGGAATGATTCGATTGAATTAGAAAGAATACGATATGTTCAAGCATACATCTTTGAGATGATTAGAGGTTATCTGATGCCAAACTTGTCACGAAACCTCGTATATATGAGGTGGTTGCTTAAACTCGTTGATTTTAGAGCAATTGGCGAACTTAGTTGGAGGTCTGCTGTGTTGGCAACATTGTATTGGGAGATGTGCGGGGCGACGTGTAACAGCCTGATTTTGGGCCTAGTCAGAACAGTGGTTTCGAGACCACTAATCTGAGGTTGGAGAAATTATTTTTAATATTATTTTGTGTTGTGGCATGATTATATGATAGGATGAAAATTTTGGTGAATTAATTTTAGCGATTGCAAAAAGACTAAATCGCATAAAGTGCAAAAGTCCTATTTTGATAGCTAAGGGTGTCAAATAGCTAGAGAACCAAAATTTGGGGTCTTTAAAGGGAAAATAGACCCTTAAAATACCGTAGGGACAAAAGGGGATGAGAAAGTCAAAGTTAGGTGGTCTAATTTGATTAAAATAAAACCTAAGAAAAAAGCTATCATCTTTTTTTGTTTTGCTCCTTCTTCTCCAACGATTTTTCCTCCAAGAAAATGGCCATGAAAGCTTGAAAAATTTCAGCAACTTAAAGCCATTGCAAGTAAGTGATTTTGAAGGTTTTTCTTGAATATTTTTGTACTTTTAGAACCCTTGTAGCATGAGCTTTCAAATGAGGGGACTATTTTGCAAAATAGTGGAAAGTCTAAGGTTTTACCATGAGAGTGTTCATGTTATTTTCTGAAATATTATGGAAGAAAATGAATCATGGTTGTGAAATAAACAATTTTTGTAAAGTAGTTTTCATGGAAACCCTAACTAAGGACCATTTTGCATAAGTTGTAAAATAGTTGATAAATGTGTGAAATAATGAGAATTGTGGGCTGCTCCTGGTATGAAAAGTATTCGGCTAGGTTGATTAATGAGAAAATATGATAAAAATAGATTTTTGGACCTAGGGGTAAATTGGTCATTTTGTGGAAGTCTAGGGACAAAATGGTCATTTGCCTAATTATGAATTTTCGAGTGTCTAGATTAATATGTTGATGAAATGAATGAATTTTTATCATTTTAGATCAAGAATTAAAAAATCCGGCCCTAGACCGGGGAAAAACACAACTAGTAGACTAAGCCGATTAGTCGCCTACATTTTGTAATCTGGGTAAGTTGTATGTAAATAATACAACTACATTGTTATAATATGTGTTTGAATTGATATAGCATAAATTGCTGGTTTGTGGAAATGATTATGTATGATGAATATTGAGATAGTAGAACTCTCGTTTGAACCTTAAGAAATAAATCGGATATTCATGCCATGACATTCGGGTTATTTGTGTGCTAGTGTAAGACATGTCTGGGACATGCATCGGCCACATTATGAGAGCCAGTGTAAGACCATGTCTGGGACATAGCATCGGCATTGAGATGAGAGCTAGTGTATGGCATGTCTAGACATGCATCGGCCTCGAGATGTAAGCCAGTGTAAGACATGTCTGGGGTATGCATCGACTACGAGATGTGTCAGTGTAAGACCATGTCTGGGACATGGCATCAGCATAGATATGTGAAAGCTAGTGTAAGACCATGTTTGGGACATGACGTCGGCCTCAATTTCGATAGTCAGTGTAAGACCATGTCTGGGACATGGCATCGACTTGATGGATGAACCAGTGTAAGACCATGTCTGGGACATGGCATCGGCATTATACCCTATGCTTGAGGCTTAGTGAATATATGATAGCATTCCAAATGGTTCAGCGGTGAGATTTACAATTTAAGTTAAACGAGAAAGGTATAACCATGTTGTGAGTGGTACAGGTACCTATTTGAAATGTATGAGATGTGAGCTCAATATATGCTATGTGAATTGTATTGGATAGTGATGAGTAAGTTGTGCTTATGCCTACTTTTGTATTATGAGCATGATGATTAATGGTAAAGTTATTGTTATATTTATTGCATGCAACTTACTAAGCTTTATGCTTACTCCCTCTCCTTTCCATTTTCTTATAGTGCCGCCTAATTAGCTCGAGGATCATCGGACGCCGGAGGCATCGATCACACTATCAACCAAAGCACTTGGTATAGTCGGTTTTATTATTTTGAATATGGCATGTATAGGGCTTAGACTTTTGAGTTTTGTGTCAATGTTAATTTGGCCAAATGTATTGGCTTGGGATGAATCCCTTCATTTTGTATAAAGCCTTGGATAGTGGCTAATGTTCGTTATTGATATATGCAATTGATGATATTTTCATGGATGAGTAAATTGCATGAATGAGATAATGTCTTGTGTGGCTGATTAGACCTTGTATTGTTGTGTGGATTTGTCATGTTAGATGTTATATAGGTAGTGCAAGTAAGGGTGGCAAAAAGGCTTGGTAAATAGCTCTATTTTGTCTATACAGGTAGACACACAGGCATGTGTCTAGGCCGTGTGTGACACACAGTCAGCCCGATGGGCGTGTTATTTGGCCATGTGTCCCCTGCACGTTAATTTTACAAGCCAGTATGCATAGTAATAAACACATGGACAGAGACACGGCCGTATGTCTCAGCTATATGGTGGACATGGCCTCTGGCTATGGGCGTATGCCTTGGCTGTGTGCTCCTTATTGGATGCTGACGTCAGAAACAGAATGTCAAGGTTTTTAGACACGGGCTAGGACACAGGCGAGTCATGGCTGTATGAGGGACACGGGCGTGTGTCAGGCCATGTGAAAACCCCTGTAGGTTCGAATTTAGAATTTAATTCACACGGGCATAGGACACGGGCATATCCCTAAATGCTTAGGCCGTGTGCGTCACACGGGCCATCAGCACGGCCATGTTATAATGACCACACAGGCGTGTTGGCCTTCCACATGGGCGTATGCCTTGTTTCAAGAGTTATTTTTTTCTAAAGTTAGTTAAAGGACTCGGGTTGGTCCTGAATGGTTTCCAATAGATGTTTGGAACCTCATAGGCCCATATTAAGGAGTTTAGACAAAGTTCAAAAAGAGTTTTTAATTTGATCGAGTCTTAATGACATCAAAATGATTGTATGCATGTGATTAAGTGTGCGTATCCCCTCCCGGCGTAGAGCTCGGGTGTGGGGTGTTACATTTAGTGGTATCAGAACTATGGTTTAGTTGGTTCTAAGACTAACCTAGTGTGAGTACGAGTCTAGCTATACATGCCATAATTGTATATTAATAGTGTGATGACTCCTGACGAGATAAATTGTGTTTGTATTTATATAGTAAATGGATCCTGACGTAGTTACGGAGGATGATGTAGAGAGTAATGCACCGACTCCCGCTAAAGGGACCGCACCAATAGATAGTGGGCCCGTGACAATGAGTCAGGGAGGAGGAACTAGAGAAGCTTACATCCACATGATGGACGCGTAGTATTCAAATTTCATTCGTACGAAATTGAATACTCCACCTCCCCCACATCCCCCAATTCCTCAACCCATTCATATAGCTCCTCAAAGAGCAGAGATGGCTAAGAGCGAGAAACCTCTAGTAGACAGAATCCGTAAACAAGGGGCTGAGGAATTCCGAGTGAATATTGATGACGACCTGAAGAGAGTAGAGTTTTGGCTGGAAAATACCATTAGGGTATTTGATGAGCTATCATGCACACCCGAAGAGTGCATGAAGTGCGTAGTGTCACTCCTGCGAGATTCAGCTTATCAATGGTGGAACACTCTCATGTCAGTCATACCGAGAGAGTGAGTAACTTGGGGATTCTTTCAGGAAGAAATTCAAAAGAAGTACATTAGTCAAAGGTTCATCGACCAAAAGAGGAAATAATTTCTCAAACTAAAGCAAGGTCGAATGACAGTAACAAAATATGAGCGTGAGTTCGTGAGGATCAACAAATATGCTAGGGAGTGCGCATCTACCAAAGCCATCATGTTCAAGATATTTGAGGACGGATTGAACGAAGACATCCGATTATTAGTTGGTATCTTAGAATTGAGGGAATTTGTGGTGCTCGTGGAGAGAGCATGTAAGGCCGAAGAATTGGCCAGAGAGAAAAGAAAAGTTGACATTGAGTTCCGAGACTCAAGGAAAAGACAAATAGGGAAATCACATTAGTCCTCATCTAAAAGATCGAGAGAGTTCACTACCCAATCGAATGCTTCAGTGGAGTTTTCGGGTAGAAAGAAGAACAAGCAACACACGGTGTCGAAAGCTCAAACTACTTCGGTCGCGAGTGTTAGTAGTGCTCGACCGAATAGACCAGAATGTCCACAGTGCGGCAGAAGTCATTTTGGTGAATGCCGAGGAAATGAAAGAGGCTGTTTTAAATGTGGGTCGTTGGACCATTTTATTTGTAAATGTCCCGAGTTGGATGAGAAAGAGAAAAAGCAAGATGTGAGGGCAAGTAGTGCTCCTTTAAGGGGTAGACCACATAATAACCCTAGAAGTGGGGCTAGCAGTAGAGGTGCGCCAAGAGATGCTGCAGTGACGTCCGAGGGCAGAGCGTCCGCAAGGACTTATGCTATACGTGCCCGTGAAGAGGCAGAGTCTCCCGATGTGATACTGATACCTTTTCTATCCATAATATATCTGTTGTTCCTTTAATTGACCCGTGGTCTACCCACTCTTATATTTGTATGGAATTGATACCTTGTTGCATGTCCACTGAATTTATGGTAAAGGTATCCAACCCTTTAGGCAGACATGTGCTAGTTGACCAAGTGTGTAGAAATTGCTCTTTGACAATTAAAGGTCATTGTTTTCTGGCTGACTTGATGTTATTTCCGTTTAATGAATTTGATGTAATATTTGGGATGGACTGGTTGACTTCTTATAGTGTTGTAGTGGACTGTGAGGGAAAAGTTATTGAGTTGAAGTGTGAAAGCGGAGATGTTCTTCGGGTTGAATCGGGTAGAACAAATAACTTGCCTGTAGTGATATCATCTATGTCGGTAGTGAGATATTTGAGAAAAGGATATGAGGCTTACCTCACTCTTGTGCTGAATACTCAAATGGCTGAGTCGAAGATTGAATCGGTACCAATGGTTTGTGAGTTTACGGACGTGTTTCCGGAGGAATTACTCGAATTGCCTCCAGTTAAGGAAGTTGAGTTTGGAATCGAGTTAGTCCCCGATACGACATTCATCTCCATTGCTCCGTATAGGATGGCTCCTATGGAGTTGAAGGAGTTGAAAGTTCAACTACAAGAGTTAACAAACAAGGGTTTTACGAGACCAAGTTTTTCCTCGCGGGGTGCTCTGATACTTTTTGTGAAGAAGAAAGACGGGTCGATGAGGTTATGTATAGACTATAGATAGCTCAACAAGGTGACTGTGAAGAACAAGTATCCCTTGCCATGGATCGATGATTTGTTCGATCAGTTGAAGGGAGCCACCGTGTTTTTTAATATCGACTTAAGGTCTGGCTACTATCAGCTAAGGGTTAACGAACAAGATGTATCGAAAACTGCATTTAGGACAAGGTATGGGCACTTCGAGTTTCTTGTTATGCCCTTCAATTTAACAAATGCCCCTGTGGTGTTTATGGATTTGATGAACCACATTTTTCGGCCGTATTTGGATAAGTTCGTAGTGATCTTTATAGATGACATATTGATTTACTCACATAATGAGAGTGACCACGCGGAACATCTGAGAACGGTTTTACAAACCTTGAGAGATAAGCAGTTGTATGCCAAGTTCAGTAAGAGTGAATTTTGGCTTAAGGAAGTAGGATTCTTGGGACACATTGTGTTGAGAGATGGAATTAGAGTTGAACCAAGCAAGATCTCTGCTATTGTTGAGTGGAAACCGTCGAAGAATCTCTCAAAGATCAGAAGCTTTCTGGGCTTAACTGGGCACTACAGACGATTTGTTAAAGGATTCTCGATGATAGCTACTCTGATGACAAGGTTGTTACAAAAGGATGTCAAGTTTGAATGGACAGAGAAGTGCCAATAGAGTTTCGAGAAACTAAAGGCTTTGTTGACTGAAGCCCCAGTCTTAGTGCAACTGGAGCTGGGAAAAGAGTTTATGGTGTATAGTGATGCATCCTTGAATGGGTTAGGGTGCGTGCTTATGCAAGAAGGCAGAGTGATAGCATATGCCTCGAGACAGCTAAAGTCACACGAGAAGAATTACCCGACCCACGATTTAGAGCTAGAGGCTATAGTGTTCCCATTAAAGATTTGGAGACACCGTTTGTATGGCCAAGTGTTCACCGACCATAAAAGCCTCAAGATTTGATGACTCAGAAAGAGATGAATTTATGACAACGAAGGTGGCTAGAGCTGATAAAGGATTACGAGTTGGTGATTGACTACCACCCCGAAAAGGATAATATAGTAGCCGATGCATTGAGTAGGAAATCATTGTTTGCCTTGAGGGCTATGAATACTTAGTTGACTGTGATTGATGATGGCTCAATTTTAGCCGAGATGAGAGCTAGACCAACATTCCTTCAGGAGATTTGTGAGGCTCAGAAAGGTGATAGGGACTTGCAAGCTCAAATGGCTCAGTGTGAGACGGGAAATGAATTATAGTTTAGTATTGGTACCGACAGTTGTATGATGTACCGAGACAGAATTTGTGTACCCAAGGATAATGAGCTTATTCAGAAGATTTTACGAAAGGCACATAATGGTTGTTTGTCTATCCACCCGGGTAGTATGAAAATGTACAATGACTTGAAGAAGATGTACTGGTGGTTGGGAATGAAAAGAGACATTTCAGAGTTCATTTCTAAGTGTCTAATTTGTTAACAAATGAAAGCCGAACATCAAGTACCTTCAGGTTTACTTCAAACTGTGATGGTTCCCGAGTGGAAATGGGACCGTGTAACCATGGATTTTGTATCAGGGTTACCTTTAATACCAAAGAAAAATGATTCCGTTTGGGTTGTTGTTGATAGGCTTACAAAGTCGATGCATTTTATACTAGTGCGTACTGATTATTTCCTTGAGAAATTGGCCGATCTATATGTTTCTGAGATCATGAGACTTCATGGAGTGCCCTTGTCGATTATTTCAGATAGGGACCCAAGGTTTACCTCGAGGTTTTGGAAGAAGTTGCAAGAAGCTTTGGGGACAAAGTTGAATTTTAGCACAGCTTTCCACCTACAAACTGACGGTCAGTCAGAAAGAGCAATTCAGATATAAGAAGACATGTTGTAGTGTTGTGTTCTCGAGTTTCGAGGCAGTTAGGAAAGGTATTTACCGCTTGTTGAATTCGCCTACAATAATAGTTATCAGTCGAGTTTGAAAATGGCACTGTATGAGGCTTTGTGTGGGCGTTAGTGTCGAACGCCCTTATATTGGACAGAAGTTAAAGACAATAAGATACACGGGGTTGACTTAGTTAAAGAGACCAAAGAGAAAGTTAAGGCTATTAGCGACTGTTTGAAAGCTTCTTCGGATGGATAGAAATCCTACGCGAATTCGAAACAAAAAGAGATCGAGTTTCAAGTTGGGGATAAAGTGTTTTTGAAAGTATCCCCGTGGAAGAAGGTTCTCCAATTCGGAAGGAAAGACAAATTAAGTCCACAGTTTATTGGACCCTATGAGGTGACTGAGAGAATTGGACTAGTAGCATATCGATTAGTGTTGCCATCAGAGTTAGAAAAGATACACAATGTATTCCATGTGTCTATGTTACGTCGCTACCGTTCGGACCCCTTGTATGTGATCTCGCCGACAGAGGTTGAAATTAGCTCGGACATGACATATGGCAAAGAGCCGGTTAAGATTTTGGCTCGAGAAGTAAAATAATTGAGGAATAAGAGTATTGCACTTGTTAAAGTATTATGGCATAGACATGGAGTCGAAAAAGTCACATGGGAACCCGAGGAGACCATGAGAGACCAATACCTAAACCTATTCATCGGTAAGATTTTCGGAGACGAAAATCCCTAAGGGAGAGAATTATAACAGCCTAATTTTGGGCCCAGTCGGAACAGTGGTTTCAGGACCACTAATCTGAGGTCGAAGAAATTATTTTTAATATTATTTTATGTGTTGTGGCATGATTATACGAGAGTATGTAAATTTTGTTGAATTAATTTTAGCGATTGCATGCTTAATTGGGAAAAAGAACTAAATCACGTAAAGTGCAAAAGTCCTATTTTGATAGCTAAGGGTGTCAAATAGCTAGAGAACCAAAATTGAGAATAGACCCTTAAAATAGAGGTGGTCGACCATAGAGACAAAAAGGGATGAGAAAGTCAAAGTTAAGTGGCCTAATATAATTAAAATAAAACCTAAGAAAAAGGCTATCATCTTTTTTTGTTTTGCTTCTTCTTCTGCACCGATTTTCCTCCAAGAAAATGGCCATGAAAGCTTGAAAAATTTCAGCAACTTAAAGCCATTGCAAGTAAGTGATTTTAAGGGCTTTTCTTGAATATTTTTGTACTTTTAGAACCCTTGTAGCATGAGCTTTCAAATGAGGGGACTATTTTGCAAAATGGTGGAAAGTCTAGGGTTTTACCATGAGAGTGTTCATGGTGTTTTCTGAAATTTTATGGAAGAAAATGAATCATGATTGTGAAATAAACAATTTTTGTGAAGTAGTTTTCATGGAAACCCTAACTAAGGACCATTTTGCATAAGCTGTAAAATAGTTGACAAAGGTGTGAATAATGAGAATTGTTGGTTGCTCCTAGTATAAAAAGTATTTGTCTAAGCTTGATTAATAAGAAAATGTGATAAAAATCGATTTTCGGACCTAGGGGTAAAATGGTCATTTTGTGGAAGTATAGGGGCAAAATGGTCATTTTTCCCAATTATGAGTTTTCGAGTGTCTAGATTAATATGTTGATGAAATGAAAGAATTTTTATCATTTTAGATCAAGAATTACAAAATCCGGGCCTAGACCCGAGAATAACAAAACTAGTGGACTAAGCTGACTAGTCGCCTACATTTTTTTAATTCTAGGTAAGTTGTATGTAAATAATACAACTACATTGTTATTATATGTGTTTGAATTGATATAGCATAAATTGCTAGTTTGTAGAAATGATTATGTATGATGAATATTGAGATAGTAGAACTCCCGTTTGAACCTTAAGAAATAAATTGGATATTCATGACATGACATTTGGGTTATTTGGGTGCTAGTGTAAGACATGTCTGGGACATGCATTGGCCATATTATGAGAGCCAGTGTAAGACCATGTCAGGGACATGGCATTGGTATTGAGACAAGAGCTAGTGTAAGACATGTCTAAGACATGCGTCGGCCTCGAGATGTAATCTAGTGTAAGACATGTCTGGGACATGCATCTACTACTAGATGTGTCAGTGTAAGACCATGTTTGGGACATGACGTCAGCCTCGATTTTGATAGTCAGTGTAAGACCATGTCTGGGACATGGCATCGACTTGATGGATGAACCAGTGTAAGACCATGTCTAGGACATGGCATTGGCATTATACCCTATGTTTGAGGCTTAGTGAATATCTGATAGCATTCCAAATGGTTCAGCGGTGAGATTTACAATTTAAGTTAAACGAAAAAGGTATAACCATGTTGTGAGTGGTACAGGTACCTATTTGAAATGTATGAGATGTGAGCTCAATATATGCTATGTGAATTGTATTGGGTAGTGATGAGTAAGTTGTGCTTATGCCTACTTTTGTATTATGAGCATGATGATGAATGGTAAAGTTGTTGTTATATTTATTGCATTCAACTTACTAAGCTTTATGCTTACTCCCTCTCCTTTCCATTTTCTTATAGTACCGCCTAATTGGCTCGAGGATCATCGAACGTCGGAGGCATCGATCACACTATCAACCAAAGCACTTGGTATTGTCAGTTTTATTATTTTGAATATGGCATGTATAGAGCTTAGACTTTTGAGTTTTGCGTCAATGTTAATTTGGCCAAATGTGTTGGCTTGGAATGAATCCCTTCATTTTGTATAAAGCCTTGGATAAATGGCTAATGTTCGTTATTGATATATGCAATTGATGATATTTTCATGGATGAGTAAATTGCATGAATGAGATAATGCCTTGTGTGGCTGATTAGACCTTGTATTGTTGTGTGGATTTGTCATGTTAGATGTTATGTAGGTTAGTGCAAGTAAGGGTGGCAAAAAGGCTTGGTAAATACCCTATTTTGTCTACTCGGGTAGACACACAGGCATGTGTCTAGGCCGTGTGTGACACAATGTCATCCCCATGGGCGTGTTATTTGGCCGTGTGTCCCCTACACGTTAATTTTACAAGTCAGTATGCATGGTAGTAAACATACAGACAGAGACACGGTCGTGTGTCTCAGCTGTGTGGTGGACACGGCCTCTGGCCACGGGCATGTGCCTTGGCCGTGTGCCCCTTATTGGATGCTGACGTCGGAAACAGAATGTCAAGGTTTTTTTATACGGGCTAGGACACAGGTATGTCATGGCCGTGTGAGGTACACGGGCCATAGACACAGGCGTGTGTCAGGCAGTGAGAAAACCACTTTAGGTTCGAATTTAGAATTTAATTCACATGGGCATGAGACACGAGTGTGTCCTTAGATGCTTAGGCCGTGTGTGTCACACGAGCCATCAGCACCGTCATGTTATAATGACCACACGGGCGTGTTGCCCTTGCACGCGGGCATGTGCCCTGTTTCAAGAGTTAATTTTTGCTAAAGTTAGTTAAAGGAACCGGTTTGTCCTGAATTGTTTCCAATGGATGTTTGGGGCCTCATAGGCCCACATTAAGGAGTTTAGACAAAGTTCAAAAAAAGTTTTTAAGTTGACCGAGTCTTAGTGACATTGAAATGATTGTATGCATGTGATTAAGTGTGGTAACGCCTCGTATCCCGTCCCGGCGTAGGGCTCCGGTGTGGGGTGTTACACAACGCCACCAAATAAAGCCAAAATTGGAGGTTGTCTATCACTACTACAATCATGGGCTCAGTTTCGCTTTCCATTTTTACGTCCTCGAGTGAACCACCCATATACATTCTCACTCATAACAAGGTAAAATTTTTATTTGATTTTGCAATTATCTCATAGATTTAAAATAAAATTGTATGCTGAAGATTTATTTAATTAGGTGGAAAATCGGGCGAGTTATGTCGGAATACCTACCGCTCTTGAAGACATACGGGTTCTATTAGACCAACGGTCGGAAGCGCAAGTAAGTCTTAAATAAAATATATATACATAAAATTGTCATTTCATATTTAGTATTTAGTATTTAGTATTATGTATATAATTTATATTTTTATCCCGTTCATATAGTTTCAATGGTCACCATACGAGGATTCGGCAATACGGGTAGTAATTCTGGAAGAATTCTTCAAAATCCGAACATTTGGCATGTTAAGATCCCAGGAACTATTCTATTGTTGAGATGCACCAGATGAATAGCGTGTTGCGACAACTTGGATTCCGATAACTGATTCTTGAGGAACCTGAGGTGCTCGATAGGTAGTACAAAATTGACTTGCGGCTGACGAATATGAATTGGCTGTTATTCTGGTCAGAATATATCAAAATTTGGGAAAATCTGTACAATCATATACCTAATCGCAAACCGATCATTGTCCAGAGTTAGCATGCACCCCGAATTACATGCCATGGTTTAGAATCCATGGTAAGCCATATTTGTTGTCGGAAGAGTAGAGGCATCGGCAAATTCATGGAGAAAGGGAACGACAGGGCCCTTTAAATCCAAAGAGAAGGGATGATGGGACGGGCCCATCAACAACACCGAAACAATCATCGGGCCTATCAACAGCGCCCATACAATACCAGGCCCAATGCCTTAACCGACGATACCCACATCATAGCCCCTTCAGATTATACTAGGTGCGTATCCTAGCCTTTATATGTATCTTAACCTTTATATGTTTCCTTTTCCCAGTCCTATGCCAGAGGGGAATTCATGGCCTGGTATATCTCCTTTCCTAATGACTCCAACTCAACTGATGATATATAGGCCATCGTCACCGGAAGGATCGCACGGGGCATCGTCAGTGAGCTCATCTCATTACCATTCCCCATCGCCTTATGGGATTCAAACACCTCCACTGTGGGTGATGCAAACACCTCTACAATCTTTATTCTACCAAGGTGGGTCATCCTCCCAACACCCACATAACCAGAGCAACCACAACCCCAATCGGAGCAACTAAGGAGGAATCTAGTGCATAATCATCATCCACCCCCATGTGGCACTGATTCCGACCGGCATATACATTGATTTTTTTAAAATATATTTGTAGAAGTTGTTTCTATATTGTTTCATTTAATTAAAAATAGTTATTTTTTATATTTTAATAGTAAATTAATTTTATAATTTTAATAAAATATAAGTTCTTTTGAATAAGGCAGAATAGAAATAATGCAACATTGTTTCATTACAGCAATTATCAACTATTTCAGTTTGGACATGATCGAATTGTATGACCTAGGTTCCTACACCATCCACACAACTTCTGTTGGTTCATCCTTTCCCGAATATCCATATTATTATGTATTCTACTCGATCAAGGTCGACCTTTTGGTTTGCGATGCAATTCTCTATCTGGTAACAACTTAAACGGAGCAAGTGATATAGACGGCCACTTACGTTCATCTGGGACTGGTGGGAATACATGTCTCCACACATTGTACATGTTTTCTACTTTGTACACTTCGTCGACATATCTCATGGGATCCAAATGGAGATTCTGACAAGCTACAATTGCATGAGCGCATGGATAACGAAGTGCATCAAACGTCCCACAGTCGTAATCCTATTTATTAGGTGTACACGATATTGCCCTTCGGTAAGACATTGGGTCGGTCTTTCAAACCCTGTCACACGAAACCATAGGTTGTCACGATCGTGACACACAGTGTGCATCGTTTGGCCTGCACCTTCGCCTTGTTAATTTCTTGCAATACCTTCCATAACCATACATGGCCTCCCTGCATTTGGCCTTTATAACTCTCTGCTCGCTTTGGAAATAGTGCCGCCAAATGAAAATATGTCTCTCGCACAACCAGGGTTATCGGTAAATGACGTGTTCATTTTAAAACAGAATTTATGCATTCAGCCAGGTTTGTGGTCATATGACATATCGTAGGCCGCTGCCGTATGCTTGTGTCTACTGTTTGAAGGGTATGTTATAGAGGTAGTTTACGCCTTGATCGTTAACAAACTTTACAATTAAGTCCTTTTTAGCCATTTTCACTAGAAATCACTTGGTAAAAGATGTTAAACACATATAAAACCTCCATAATCTACCATGAAACATCAAAATACATGCATATCATACATGGGTCAAATTTCAAACATGAACCCTACTTCAAAATATAGCTAGAAATAGGTAAATTGGGTTACGAGGGTTTCAAAAATGTAAAGAGTATTAAAAACAGAGCTAGGATGCACTTACTATTGAGCTTGAAAGTTGAAGAAACCCCAGCTATGGAAGCCTTAGAATTTTTGGCACACATAAAGAAGATGGACATCAATTTTTACTTATTTTTCCCTTTTTATTCTTCTATTAACCAAATGAAAAAAATACCCTTAAGGCATTTCTTTCAAATTTTTCCTATTCATGCCCATTTTTGTCCATAATTATAGAAATTGGGAAAATTCCTATTTAAGGACCTCTAGTTAATAATCCATGGTAATTTCATCTTAAAGCTTCTAGAACTCACATTTTGCAACTTTTGCAATTTAGTCCTAAATGTCAAATTGGACATTTTATCAATAGAATTTTTTCATGAAATTTTCACACAAGCATACAATCATATCATAGACCTCATAAGAATCATAAAATAATTATTTCTACTTTAGATTTGTGGTCTCAAAACAACTGTTCAGGCTAGGCCCTAATTCGGGATGTTACAACTCTCCCCCCTTAGGGATTTTCATCCCCGAAAATCTTATCAGTGAAAAGGTTTGGGTATTGGTTTCTCATGTTTTCCTCGGTCTCCCATGTAGCCTCTTCAACCCCATGTCTTTGCCATAATACTTTCACAAGGGCAATACTTTTGCTCCTTAATTGTTTGACTTCCTGAGCCAAAATCTTAACCTGCTCTTCACCATAAGTCATATCCGGTCGAATCTCAACCTCTGTTGGTGAAATCACAAGCAAAGGATCAGATCGGTATCAACGCAACATAGACACATCCAACACATCATTTATTCTCTCCAAACCAGACAGCAAAGCCAACCGATATGCTACCAGCCCTAATCTTTCAGTAATCTCATACGGTCCATAAAATACGGACTCAACTTGCCCTTCTGGCCAAATTTGAGGACTTTCCTCCATGGAGATACTTTCAGGAATACTTTATCACCGACCTGAAACTCAATTTCTTTCTGTTTCAAATCCACGTAGGATTTCTATCTATCCGAAGTAGCTTTCAGACAATAACGAATTACCTTCACTTTCTCTTTAGTTTCTTTGACTAAATCAACTCTATGAATCTGATTTTCTCTGAGTTCGGTCCAATACAAAAGCGATCGGCACTTATGTCCATACAATGCCTTATAAGTGCCATTTTCAAACTCAACTGAAAACTATTGTTGAAGGCAAATTCTACCAAAAGTAAATACCTTTCCCAACTACCTTGGAACTCAAGAACACAACACAATAACATATTTTCAAGAATCTGAATTATCCTTTCAGATTGACCGTCAGTTTGCAGATGAAAAGTGGTACTAAAATTCAATTTTGTACCCAACGCTTCTTGTAACATTTTCCAAAACCTCGAAGTGAAACTCAGATCTCTATTCGATATAATTGACAAATGTATTCCATGCAATCTCACTATTTCAAAAATATACAACTCGACTAACTTATCAACTGAATGGTTGATACGTACCAGTATAAAGTGAGCTGACTTTGTCAATCGATCTACAACAACCCATATAACATCTTTCTTTCTCGATGTCAAAGGCAAACCCGTGACAAAATCCATAGTAATACGATCCCATTTCCACTCGGGAACCATCATAGGCTGAAGTAAGCCTGAAGGTACTTGGTGTTCGGCTTTTCCTTGCTGACAAATTAGGCATCTCGAAATGAACTCAAAAATATCTCTTTTCATACTCGGCCACTAATACAATTTCTTCAAGTCATTGTACATTTTCGTACTACCCGGATGTATAGACAAACAACCACTATATGCCTCATGCAAAATCTTTTGAATCAACTCGATATTCATAGGAATAGAAATCTATCTTGGAATATTAAGCAACCATCGAAACTAATCCGAAAATCTGATTCCATGCCCGAGTCACATTTGACTCTTTTGGTTTGCAAATCGCCGTCACTTTTTTAAACTTCATAAATCTCTCAGAGAAACATCGGTCTAGCTCTTAACTCAGCTAGAATCGAACCATCATTTGATAAGGCCAACTGAGTGTTCATAGCCCTCAAAGCAAATAATGACTTCCTACTCAAAGCATCGGTACCACATTTGCTTTTCCCAGGTGGTAGTCAATCACTAACTTGTAATCTTTTAACAACTCCAATCATCTCTTTTGCCGTAGGTTAAAATCTTTTTGTGTCATCAAGTAATTTAGACTTTTATGGTCAGTGAATACTTGACATTTCTCGCCATACAAATGGTGTCTCCAAATCTTCAATGCAAACATAATGGCAGCTAGCTCCAAATCATGGGTCGGATAGTTCTTCTCATGTGGTTTTGGTTGCCTTGAGGCATAAGCTATCACCTTGGCTTCTTACATAAGTACACAACTTGCATAAGTACACAACTCAATCCATTCGAGGATGTGTCACTATAAACTACAAATTCTTTTCTCGGTTCAGGTTGCACTAAAATCGATGCCTCGATCAACAATGCCTTTAGTTTCTCAAAACTCTATTAACACCTTTTCGTCCAT
Source organism: Gossypium hirsutum (assembly GCF_007990345.1). NCBI lineage: Eukaryota > Viridiplantae > Streptophyta > Magnoliopsida > Malvales > Malvaceae > Gossypium > Gossypium hirsutum. The sequence goes on along the minus strand of NC_053429.1, from coordinate 58,678,120 downwards.
TTGAACTTGACATTTTTCTGTAACAGCTTCATCATCAGAGTAACAATCATGGAAAATCCTTTAACAAACCGTCTATAATAACCGGCTAAGCCTAGAAAGCTTCTAACCTCAGTTACATTCCTCGACAGTTTCCATTCAACAATAGCTGATATCTTACTCAGATCAACTCTAATACCATCATCCGAAACAATGTGACCCAAAAACCCAACTTCTCTAAGCTAAAATTAGCTTTTAATAAACTTAGCATACAACTGTTTGTCTTTCAAAGTTTTCAAAACCGTTTTCAAGTGCTCGGCATGCTCAGTCTCATCACGAGAATAAATCAGTATATTGCCAATAAAAACAACCACAAATTTATCCAAATACGATCGAAAAATTTGGTTCATTAAATGCATAAATACCGCGGGAGCATTTGCTAAAGCAAATGGCATAAACTAGAAATTCATAGTGACTATACTTCATCCAAAAAGCAGTTTTCGGCACATCCAAATCTTTAACTCTCAATTGGTAGTAACCAGACCTCAAGTCTATATTTGAAAATACTGTGGCTCCCTTTAATTGGTCAAACAAGTAATCAATTCTTTGCAAGGGGTACTTGTTCTATAAAGTTACCTTATTGAGCTGTCGGTAGTCTATGCATAATCTCATTGAACCATCTCTCTTTTTCACAAATAGTACCGGTGCGCCCCATGGAGAATGACTAGGTCCCACAAAACCTTTATCTATTAATTCTTGTAAATGAACTTTCAACTTCTTTAATTCCATCGAAGTCATCCTATGCGGAGCAATCGAAATAGGTGCAGTACCAGGAATTAACTCAATACCAAACTCAACTTCCCTAATTGGAGGCAATCCGGGGAACTCTTCCAGAAACACATCTGGAAACTCACATACTACCAGCACTGATTCAAATTTTAACTCAGACTATTTTGTATTCAGTACAAAGGCAAGATAAGCTTTATAACCTTTTCTTATACATTTCTGAGCAGTCATAGAAGAAATCACTACAGGCAAGCTATCCGATCCATCTAGTTCAACCCGAAGAATATCACTACTTTCACATTTTAATTCAATGATTTTCTTTCCACAGTTTACCACTACATCATGCATGGGCAACCAACCCAATATATTATGCAAAGATTAGCTGGGAAACAATGACCTTTAATCATTAAAGGGAAATTCCTACATACTTTTCCAACTAACACATGCTTGCCTGGAGGGTTTGACACTTTTATCACAAATTCTGTAGACTCAACAGGCATATTCATGCTAGACACCAATTTCACACAAATATACGAATGGCTAGATCCCAGATCAATCAAAGCAACAACATGAGTATCATAGAGAGAAAAAGTATAATCACATCAGGTGATGAAGCCTCTTCGCGAGCGCGAATGGCATAAGTCTTCGCAGGTGCCCTACCCTCGGGTCTCACAGCTGGATCTCTAGGTGCACTCTTACTACTCGCTCTATTTCCCAGATTTCTCTGTGGTCTCCGTCTAGAAATAGTATTGCCCAATCTTGCAATCTGAAATCTCTCCTTATCAACCATTTCGGGGCAATCTCTACTGAAATGATCTTGGGAACCACACTTAAAACAAGATATATAATTAGGTCGGCACTAGCTGAGGTGACGTCTACCACACTGTGAACACTCCGACCTACTCGGTCGGCATTACCAACACTAGCAATTGAGGTAGTGCGTCAGACTACACCACTATGCTCCCACGCGCACTCTAGTTCCGAAACACTATCACCTTTAATCTTGAGTGCTTCCAGTATAGTCTATAGATAGACTAGGACAGTGCATCAATCCCAATCGCACAATCATGAGACCCAATATCAGTCTCAGGTGAAACCAGCACCTTCCTAGCTTCAACATTAAGCCTGTAACTAGATGACGAAGACCCAGCTCAAAAACCTTCACGACCTCTACCACGGTCCCTTCCGAAAATACCTCTTGTGTTCATTGTCTACTTGTGTTTTATCAAGTTAATAGTTTTATGCAGATCAGTTTACAGTTCTAGTTGTTTATTAACAAAGGTTTTATGGAGACAATATCAAAAGTATAGAGTTTTATTTCCGCACAACGCAGTGTCTAGCGGTATCTACCAGTTTTACTACAGTTTCAATATACACTACTAAAGAGTTTGCAGGACGGTATACTCCCTATAGTAGTCTCAGTAATCCTACCTATGGTGGTTTCAGTCAGAATCAAAATACAATTTTTAGAGAGAACTTAGAGAATCGGTGCAGAGACTCGGTGTACCACATATTTAGTATAACATTTCAAAATACTTCAAATCGTTTAAAAAAATTCTTTCAGAAATTCAGATCTAAAAACCCAATCCATAGCAGAGTTTTGCAACCTGGCTCTGGTAGCACTAAATGTAACACCCTAAACCCGGCCTAGGCGTTATGGCCGAATTTGACGATGTCACATTGAAGTGTTTTTCGAAACCATAATTTTATTGGAAAGGCCGTTATATACTAAAACCTTATTATATCATTAACAAAAATTTGTAAATCATATTAGATTGTTATTACACTTTAAAACTATGTTTGTTGCAGAAGCTTTAAAATTATATTAAGAAGACGTGGAGTTTTTGAAAAACAGTTATCTTTTGAAAACACGTCTTCTTCCTACAACAAGCAGTTTATATCAAAGCAAGTAAAAATCCCAAATTAAAAGTTAAAACCTTAGAGGCCTTATTACATAAAAATACCCAATTAAAACTATTTATAAATTTAAAATTCCAATAAGGAAGCAAGAGCAGTTGTGTGGCCACCTTTGAGTCCCTCGCAGTACCGATCCTCCTAAGACTGGGATTACCTGTACAGCTAAAATAGATGGGTGAGTTTACAAAAGCTCTTTGTGTAATCCCATATAAGCAAATAATCAGAGTAAACACAATTTGGGCCTAAGCCCTTTCAGTTTCAATTAGGGCCTTAGCTCATTTCAGAATCAAAAATAGTGTGGGCCTGAGCCCATTCCAGTAATAGTATCAGTAGGGCCTAAGGCCATTACAGAATCAGTGCAGTATGCAATCAGAAAATCCTACCCAATCTAGCCTCTACACACCATCTCCGTACCAGCTCTACGCACCATGTGGGGATAAAATCGACCCACCCATCCCTACACACTAAGTAGCACCGGTTGCGACACTAAAATAGTATTTGTAACAGAACTGCCAGTAATAGGCTTATAGCCTTTCAGTACACTACCTCCAATATCATATATCCCACCCTATGCAATGCAAATAATATAACTGTATATACAGTAAAAATGACATACTCAAATAGTCATACATTATATAGGGGTAGATCAGTCATTTACCTCATAAGGGTATAATAGCCATTTCATCAAATTAGGGTCTAGGTATACTTACCGACCCAACAGTATGTCTACAGTCGTCTCGGGCGACCCGTTAAACCTTAACAGTCAAACAGTGAAAATGGGCCCAAAGCCCATAACATGGTCCATGTGGGCTTACACGCCCGTGTGGCCCACACGACCCAGCATGGCCCAAAATAGCCTAAGAACATGAAAACGCTCATGGTGACCTCTACAATCAAACGCCCACATTTTATGCATTCAGATTACAACACGAGCGAGCACACGCTCGTGTAGCATCAATAGTCATACTTTTCTGGCTTTTGCCAATCTACGTTTATAGTAGTGTGGTTACACACCTTATTCACGAAGACGTGCGAATGCCCACGAGTACTCCACCTATTTCAATTACACGCATCGATTAATCACATACTAATCGAGTAATCAAAAACCCCCATCAAGACATTTATCCAAACTTACCTATCACTTGCTTTGATCGATCACCCTAGAACCGTTGCAAAAGATCTAATCACAAGGCCTTAAGGGTTTCCTACACTCCAATAAACCTTATTAACCATCAAAAAATAGAAAAGTTGAACTAGTTGAACAATCACTTGCCGACAATGTAATGTCCAGACTAGAAGGAAAAATATTCAGCCTACACCTAGAAGAGCCGAAAGCACTCAATTGATAGCAGCAAAATGAAACATTTGTACCTCTTCAAACAGTGGCAGCATAGGGAGACATTAGATGAAACTATAAGTGCGACAGAAGAGAGAAAGAGAGAGAGAAGGAATAACCACGTACCATCACACCTGATTGGTCGAATAACAATAGTCCAGGATCGAAGGTATAGAAGGAGAGAACAGGGTATTCGGCTACCATAACTAAGATGAAGAGAGGAATAAGAGCCAAAAGCAACCGGTCAAGGTAGCAATGTGAAAAGAGTGGGGATCCGCAAATACAAAAGAATCGAATAACAGGAAGGAGCAAAGAAAAGAAGGGAAAAGGTTCACCTAAAACAAACTGATTTTGAAGAGAGGAAGAAGAAGAGTGTTCGACCAAGGTTTGAGAGAGAAAGAGAAGAAAACAATCGGTAGCAAAAGACTTTAGGGAAGAACTAACCCAAAATGAATCAGTTTGGAATAAACCCCAACTGGTCTCTAGAAACAATTCGCTCCCAAAACAAAGATATGAAAGATATCGAGCAAAAAAAAAAGCAACAATTCAGCACCAAAAGCAGAAAGAACCAAAACGCCCAAAAGGAAAATGAGCATCCAAAACTGAAAATTTTGAGAGAATGGATCACTCAGCTGAAATTCCTAAGCAGCCACATACCAAAGCCGAATTCCCCTTGATTAGAGTACCAATTTGACAAAACTCTTCCACCAAATTCGAGTTCCCAAATTTTCTCCTAAAAACCCTTCTGCTCACAAACCTCAACAACCGAAAATCCCTCTTTTCGCTCCCCAAATTTGGCCAACAACAACTTTATTCAAACTTATTCAAACTCTTGGTGTTTCGGTCAAACACAACTTCCTCCCATGGCCATCATTAAAAATAATCTCCATTTGCACAAGCAGGGATTCGAACCTCAGACCACTAGCACACTGTACACGCCACTATCCACCAGAATAACAGACCCATTCTGTTATGTTTCTAACAAATTTTACTTATAACCCTACTGATCAAAGATAGGGGTCTTATCCTTAAAAGACAATTTTTGTGGAAGCCAATGTTTGAAACCAAGACTTTTCAGACACTTCCCAGAACATATAATCACTGAAGCAGATACACATTTGTGTCACTTTCTTGCACAATTAATTATTTATGTACCGCCTCTTAACTGCTCCCATGTTTAAGACCTAATACTTCTAAACCCAAATTCGGGCGTTACAATTCACCCCTCCTTAAAGAAATTTCATCCCAAAATTTCCAACTATCAGATCAGTCGCATATCATAGACTACACCACTATCTCCCGCTGCGCACTCTAGTTCCAAAACACTATCACCTTTAATCTTGAGTGCTTCCAGTACAGTCTATAGATAGACTGGGACAGTGCGTCAATTCCAATCGCACGATCATGAGACCCAATCTCAGTCTCAGGTGAAACCAGCACCTCCCTAGCTTTAATCTTAAGGTTGTAACTAGATGACGAAGACCCATCTCAAAAACCTTCACGACCTCTACCACGGCTCCTTCTGGAAATACCTCTTGTGCTCATTGTCTACTCGTGTTTTATCAGGATTAACAGTTTTATGCAGATTGGTTTACAATTCTAGTTGTTTATTAACAAATGTTTTATGGAGACAGTGTCACAAGTATAGAGTTTTATTTCCGCACAACACAGTGTCTAGCGGTATCTACCAGTTTTACTATAGTTTCAGTATACACTACTAAAAAAGTTTGAAGAAAGGTATACTACGTACAATAGTATCAGTAATCCTACCTATGGCAGTTTCAGTTAGAATCAAAATACAGTTTTTAGAGAGAATTTACAGAATCAGCGTGGAGACTCGGTGTACCACATATTTAGTATAACATTTCAAAATACTTCAAATCGTTTAAAACGGTTCTTTCAGAAATTCAAATATAAAAACCCAATCCATAGCTGAGTTTTGCAACTTGGCTCTGGTACATCTAAATGTAACACCCCAAACCCGGCCTAGGCGTTATGGCAGAATCTGACGATGTCACATTGAAGTGTTTTTCGAAACCATAATTTCATTGGGAAGCCCGTTATATACTAAAACCTAATTATATCATTAAAAAAAATTTGTAAATTATATTAGATTGTTATTACACTTTAAAACTATGTTTGTTGCGGAAGCTTTAAAATTATATTAAGAAGACGTGGTGTTTTTGAAAAACAGTTATCTTTTGAAAACATGTCTTCTTCCTGCAACTAGCAGTTTATATCAAAGCATGTAAAAATCCCAAATTAAAAGTTAAAACCTTAGAGGCCTTATTACATAAAAATACCCAATTAAAACTACTTATAAATTTAAAAATCCAATAAAGAAGTAAGAGAGGTTGTGTAGCCACCTTTGAGTCCCTCGTAGCACTGATCCGCCTAAGACTGGGGATTACCTATACAGTTAAAATAGATTAGTGAGTTTACGAAAACTCAGTGTGTAATGCCATATAAGAAAACAATCAGAGTAAGCACAATTTGGCCTAAGCCTTTTCAGTTTCAGTTAGGGCCTTAGCCCATTTCAGAATCAGAAACAGTGTGGGCTTCAGCCCATTCCAGTAACAGTATCAGTTGGGCCTAAGGCCATTACAGAATCAGTGCAGTATGCAATCAGAAAATCCTACCCAATCCAGCCTCTACACACCATCTCCATACCAACCCTACACACCATATAGGGATAAAATCGACCCATCCATCCCTACACACCAAGTAGTACCGGTTGCGGCACTAAAATAGTATTTGCAGCAGAGCTGCCAGTAATAGGTTTATAGCCTTTTAGTACACTTCCTCCAATATCATATATTGCACCCCATGCAATGCAACATAATATAACTGTATATACAGTAAAAATGGCATGCTCAAGTAGTCATACATCGCATAGGGGTAGATCAGTCATTTACCTCATAAGGGTATAATGGTCATTTCATTAAATTGGTGTCTAGGTATACTTACTGACCCAACAGTATGTCCACAGTCATCTCGGGCGACCCGTGAAACCTTAACGGTCAAACAGTAAAAATGGGCCCAAAGCCCATGACATGGCCCATGTGGCTTCACACGCCCGTGTGGCCCAATTAGCCCAAACATGGCCTTGGCTGTGCGAACTACATAGTCTGGCCCAAAAATGTCCACACGTCCGTGTGATTTACCCGTGTGAGCCTACGAGCCTGTGAGGCCCACATGCCCCAACATGGCCCAAAACGGCCTAAGCCCATGAAAACGCTCATGGTGGCCTCTACGATCAAACGGTCGCGTTTTATGCATTTGGATTACCACACGAGTGAGCGTACACTCGTGTAGCGTCAATAGTCATACTGTTTCGGCTTTTGTCGATCTACGTTTATAGCAGTGTGGTTACACATCTTGTTCACGAAGACGTGCGAATGCCCACGAGTACTCCACCTATTTCAATTACGCGCTTTGGTTAATCACATACTAATCGAGTAATCAAAAACCCCCATCAAGAAATTTATCCAAACTTACCTATCACTTGCTTTGATCGATCACCCTGGAACCGTTGCAAAAGATCTAATCACAAGGTCTTAGGGGTTTCCTGTACTCCAATAAACCTTATCAACCATCAAATAATAGAACAATTGAACTAGTTGAACAATCACGTACCAAAAACGTAATTTCCAGACTAGAAGGAAGAATATTTAGCCTACACCCACAAGAGCCAAAAGCACTCAATTGATAGCGGCAAAATGGAACATTTGTACCTCGTCAAAGAACGGCAGTATAGGGAGACATTAGATGAAGCTATAAGTGCGACAGAAGAGAGAAAGAGAGAGAGAGAAGGAATAACCACGTACCCTCATACCTGATTAGTCGAATAATAATAGTCTAGGACTGAAGGTATAGAAGGAGAGAACAGGGTATTTGGCTACCATAACTAAGATGAAGAGAGGAACAAAATCCAAAAATAATCGGTCAAGGTAGCAATGTGAAAAGAGTGGGGATCCGTAAATACAGAAGAATCAAATAAGGGGAAGGCATAAAGAAGAGAAGGGAAAAGGTTCACCTAAAGCAAATCGATTTTGAAGAGAGGAAGAAGAAGAGTGTTCGGCTAAGGTTTGAGAGAGGAAGAGAAGAAAACAATCGGTAGCAAAAGACTTTAGGGAAGAACTAACCCGAAATGAATCAGTTTGGAATAAACCCCGACTGGTCTCTAGAACCAATTCACCCCCAAAAGAAAGATATGAAAGATATCAAGCTGAAAAACCAAAAGCAACAATTCGGCACCAAAAGCAAAAAGAACCAAAATACCCAAAAGGAAAATGTACATCCAAAATCGAAAATTTGGATAGAATGGATCACTTAGCTGAAATTCCTGGGTAGCCACATACCAAAGCTGAATTCCCTTTGATTAGAGTACCAATTCGACACAACCCTTCCACCAAATTTGAATTCCCCAATTCCCTCCTAAAAACCCTCTTGCTCACAAACCTCAACAACCGAAAATCCCCCTTTTCACTCCCCAAATTCAGCCAACAACAACTTTATTCAAACTTATTCAAACTCTTGGTGTTTCGGTCAAACACAACTTCCTCCCATGGACATCAGTAAAAATAATCTCCATTTGCACAGGCAGGGATTCGAACCTCAGACCACTAGCACACCCTATACACCACTATCCACTAGACCAGCAGGCCCAATCTATCATGTTTCTAACAAATTTTACTTATAACCCTACTGACCAAAGATAGGGGTTTTATCCTTAAATTTTTTTTTTGTGGAAGTCAAGGTTTGAACCTAAGACTTCTCAGACATTTCCCAGAACACATAACCAGTGAAGCAAATACACATTTGTGTCATTTTCTTGCACAATTAATTTTTTATGTGCCGCCTCCTAACTGCTCCCATGTTTAAGACCTAATACTTCTAGGCCCAAATTCGTGGCATTACATGTCCTCATTTAATCTATCCTTAAACCTTTTACACATGATGGCCTCAGTTGATACACATTCCCAGGCATACTTATTGAGTCTCAAGAAATTCCTTTCTTTTATGATCAATAAACCATTGGCTAATGTACTTCTTACGAAACTCTTCTTGGAAAAATTCCTAATTAACTCACTCCCTTGGTGTAACCGACACAAGGGTGTTCCACCATTGATAGACCGAGTGTAATATCCCGAATTAGGGCCTAATCGGAATAGTGGTTTTGTGACCACAAATCTGAGATAGAAATAATTATTTTATAATTATTTTGATGATTATGATATGATTGCATGATTGTGTGAAAATTTCGTGATGAAATTCTATGCCTAAAGTGCTTAAATTGAAAGTAGGGACTAAATCGAATAAGTTGCAAAACTTACATTCTAGAAGTTTTTAGTATGAAAATGTTTTGGAATATTAATGAGGAGGTCTTAAATAGCAATTTGACCAATTTTAAGTTCATGGACAAAATTAGGACATGGAAGGAATTTTTGGAAAGTTTAGTAGTAAGGGTATTTTGGTCATTTAGTTATTAAAATGAATTAAAAACAAAATTAAAAGCCAATTTTTGTCCATCTTCTTCATTAGGCCGAAATTTCAAGGGTTCTCCATAGCTAGGGTTTGTTTCAAGCTTCAAAGCTCCATAGTAAGTGATTCCAAGCCCCGTTTTTAATGTTCTTTACGTTTTTGGAATCCCGGTAGCTCGATTAAGCTTATGTTAGCAATAATTCAACCTAGGGTTTATATTTGGAAAAATACCCATAGGTGAAATTTGTGTATTTTGATGTTTTATGATAGAATATGGGGTTTTAAATTATGTTAGACAACTTGTACTACTCGATTTTAATCAAAAACGAGTAAAAGGGCTTAATCGGTAAAAATACCTAATAGTCACAAGTACATGTTAGAGTGAGAATTTGATGTTGCCATAGAAGAGAAAAGTGATCAGCATGTTGTAAAACATAAGAATAAGGAATAAAGTTTAATCCCGAGCCTAGGGGCAAAAATGTAAATATGCAAAAGTTTAGGGGCAAAATTGTAATTTTTCCAAAATTTGAGTTAAGGATTAATTTGATAATGTGAGTATTAAATGAGCTAAATGTGTTATTTTAGATCAAGAAAGACGTGGAATCGACCTCAATCGAGGAAAAGAAAAGATTGTGGACTAAATTGCAAAATCTTTGTATTTTGGTACCAAGGTAAGTTCATGTGTAAATAATGTAGCATAATTGTTATTTTTAAGTTATTGATGTTAATTATGTGTTATGCTGAATTTCATTATGAAATGTATGCTTTGTGGTTAATTTCAAATAATATGTAAATTATGTGAACTACTTGTTAAATATAATTGTTACCGAGTATTGATTTCGGCATTCTACGGAAGAAGGCAAGGATAAGTGTTCGAGGAAAAAGCCCATTTGAACCTTAGGAATAGATTAGGATACAAGTGACATGTCACTAGGATGGTTGAGCATCCGAACTCGTTGAGTTGAGTCCGAGTTCACTTATGGATGCAAATGTCCGAACTCGTTGAGTTGAGTCCGAGTTCGTGAGATGTAACTAGGCATCCGAACTCGTTGAGTTGAGTCCGAGTTCACTTATGGATGCGAACGCCCGAGCTCGTTGAGTTGAGTCCGAGTTTGCTTATGGGCGGGTTACATGATTGCTTGATTGAATATGTGGCACTTATATGCAAATTATCCATGTATCCGAATTATATTCCGATGTGTTCAACGGGTAAAGTTTTACTCAAATGGAGGAATACACGAGATGAAAAGAGACGTATTGGTAAGTGATGAGAAATGGATATTTTGGACAGGTATGTATTTAACCCTCGGGTTGAGTGTTGATTACAACCACGATAAGGTAATAAGATGATGAAAAATGATTAAAAAATGTGATAAGTGTGTTGATGATATATGCTAATGTTGATTAGTTTGATTGTTTGTTATGTTATTTATTATTTACATATGAACTTACTAAGCATTTATGCTTACTCCCTCCTTCTTACTCATTGTAGTTTTGGACAAGCCAGTTCAGGAGTCGGGATAGGTCGAAGGCTCAGTCACACTATCCGGAAGATTTTTGGTAAATGGCTTGTAAATTTAAGTATGGCATGTATAGCAATATACTTATTTTGTGTAAATGATCTTATGATATGGTGACAGAATGGTTGAGAAAATATTTGATAATGATAAATTATGAAAATGGTAAGTTTAGATTATGTTTGATGTTAAGGAAAATTATTAAGATACTTAGTGCATAAAAACTCATAAGAGGGATGAAATTTGCCATAAACAGAATACTGCAGCAACACTGACGCGAGTTTGAAAATTTACTTAAAATCATAGCAATTGAATTTGGTGATGGATTACATATCAAATTGAAGATTATTATGTCTAGTTTCACATGAAACAAATGAAACAGGTAAAGGAATTATATGTTAGAAGATATTTGAATTTTAGTGAAACAGGGTCATAGCAGTTTCTGAATCCCCTGTTCCTACTTTAGAAATTCACCATAAATTGTAAAGATATAATTAGGTGGTTTATTTTATATACTCAGAATCCTTATTGAGTCTAGTTTTAGGAGAAACAAACCTCATAGTAATATGAATTTTTTACAGAGAGAAATGTGGTTCGTAGTAAACAGAGGTCAGACCAGTCAAGTCCTGAAACAGGGGTAACTTTAACTAATAAACTGCACTAATTGGCCCAACAAAAAATTTTATAAAAAAATTAGTAGATAGGTATATGAGTCTAGATTCAGGTAAAATTTACGGATCTTGATTTCGAGTTTCGTAACTTGAGATATGATTTTTCTTGTGACTGTGACGCAAGTAGCTTAAAAGCTGTGAATGTAGAAACAAATAATCCAAAGTTCTAAAAATGTTAAACTAACCTTAGTAACACCTCATACTCGACTCCGGCGACGGTCTCGGGCGTGGGGGCGTTACACCGAGTCTCTAAAGAGTGACACAACACATTTCATACATTCCTCAAGTGTGCATGATAACTCATCAAATACCCTGATGGTATTCTCGAGCTAGAACTCTGCCCTCTTATGGTCATCATCTACACTAGCTCGAAACTCTTTGGCCCCTTGCTTTTGCATTTTATCTACTTGAGGTCTATTCAATCTCATAAAATCCATACCCTGGGGTGCTACAAGAATAGGTTTAGGAATAGGTGGGGGTGAAGGGGGTGAAGCGTTTGGGTTCGTTCGAACAAACTCTGTATATCAGACATTCATCATATGGAGAAAGGCTTCCCTAGCCTCTTCTCCTTCTCTTTGACTCACGGTCACAGGTCTACTCTCAACTGGTGCTGCCCCTTGAGTGGGAGCCGGCATATTACTTTTTTACATCATCAACTTCAGTTCGATTGGGATCTATTACGTATGAAAACACAATTTAAAAGGTCAGGAGTCGTCACACTATCATAATTCATTTATTGAATGTATAGCTAGACTCGAGCACATGCCACGTTAGTCCAAGAATTGATTAAATCGTAACTCTAATACCACTAAATGTAACAGCCCTTAGCTGTATCCGACACCGAGACTGTAACAACCCTGTTTAGACCTTGTCAAAATAGTGGTTTTGAAACCACAAATCTGAGGTCATAAAGTTATTTTAATATTATTTTTAGTATTTACAACATATTATTTGATATGTGTAAAAATTTCGTGAATTAATTTTATCGATTAGTTGTCTAATTTGATAAAAGGATTTAATTGCAAAAAGTGTAAAAGAGGCTTTCTATTTGTTAAAGTACTTATTTGCTATGGTCTTTTAATTTTAAAGTCCTTAAAAGGAAATTTGGCCATTGAATAATGGGAAGGACAATTGTGGGTTTAAATGAATGATTTTATTTTGTATAAAGGATGGATAAAATGGTAAATTGTATATTAATAGGTAATAAATAAATAAAACAAAGCCATAATAGTGCTCATCTTTTCTCCAGTCTCTTCAACCAAAAATAAGAACGAAGGAGAGTATGGAAGCTAGAGAGGAGACCAGCTACATGTAGTGGAAAACCATGAAATTGATTGCTTAGAAGTTAAAAATTTTGAGGTGGAAGGGTAACTCTTCTAAACTCTCCTTTATCTATATCTTTTCATTGATAAATTATGGTTAAATTTATTGATTGAAGTTTGACCGAATGTGTGAGGGACGGAAGAAAATTTGAATTGATAGAATTGGTGATGGGAAATATTAGCAAGTTTTCCCTGAACTTTTATTCTTTTGTGTTTGCGAATAGGGGAAACTGTTAGATGCTGTCCAAATTGTATCCCGATTAGTATTGTTAATTGCTGCTCTGTTATTACTGGTCGATCATGGTTGATGCAATTGAATATTATGGTGATAAGGATACTTAGAAATGGGTGTATGCATGCTATTTTATAGACTGCTGTTTGGTGTATAAATGCAGCAATAAATTGTTAATTAGATGTCAATAAATGTAGTCTGAGTGACTTTAATTTATGTTAATAATGGTTGAAGTTGCCAATGAATATATAGTGATGTATTTATTATGTAACACTCCTAATCCGTATCCGTTGCCGGAATAAGGTTATGAGGTATTACTTGACTGAACAAAACTTCTATAAGGTCAAAGATATTTACCAGACATAAATTACCAACAATGCAACCTGTCTCATTGATTTTTCATAAGAGCTCTTATAAATTTCCAAAATGACTAACTATCAAAACATAACCGAATATCTAATAACAAATTAACTACTATCAAGTTATAACTAAAACATTTCAACACATTAGTTCAATTATAAGGCTTCTCTAAACAAAATAAGCGAGCCATCTTCGCGTGGCTATAATGTATACAAAGACAAACTATCATTCTACCTATAGTCTATCCTATACATGCCTTAAATCATGATGATATACCACCTTCTCAACTCACATAATGACTCGATAGTGTGATGATATCTCCGGCTCTTCCAACTCGAACTAAAGGATAAACATATAAGGAATGGAAAAGAGAACACGGAGTAGGCTTCAATGCTTAGTAAGTTTTAAGCAATGCAAACAATTAATTTACTTATAGCTCGATTATTTCAAATTTTCAAGAAATCATTCCTAGGTAATTGCCATTTTGGCCAAGTATCCATGAACATAATGCATATTTAGCAAATTCACCTCACTTGAATCTAAACTCAATTAAAACCAAATATTGAAATCACAAATAAGATCATAAGAACTCGAAAAGTATCTCATTAACTAGTTTTAACCATGTTTGCAACAAAATCACAAATTCACTACAAGCTATTTTCCTGAGCAACAGTCACTAAATTATTTATAACTGGAGATAAGAAACTCCAAATAAAGTACCGTTAATTTTTCCTAAAAATAGACTTATATATCTTCCATCCATAAAATTTTCAGAATTTTTGGTTTGACCAATCAATACCAGATTTTTATTGAAGTTTCCCCTGTTTCACTGTTTGACTATTCTGACCACTCTTCACTACAAATCAATTTTCTCATCATACAGAATTCAAAATATGTTATTGTTTACTTCATTTGAAACTAGACTCATTAAGGAGTCTAATAATATAAATTTTATCTTATAATCATCGTTGTACAATTTACAATGATTTTCTAAAGACAGAACAGGGGATTTCAAAGTCATTTTGACTCTGTCTCACTCCACTTCAAATATCTCATTATCTAAAATTCTTTTGCTTACATGGTTTATTTTATAAGAAACTAGACTCATTAAGATTTAATTTCATAATTTATTCAGCTTCTAATTCAATTTCCACAATTTATGGTAATTTTCCAAAATCACGCTACAGTTGCTGTCCCAAGCAGATTTATTACAAATTTGCTCTTTCACACATTCCTTGCATTCAAATTATCTAAACATGTATATCATGTCATTCAAGATCGAACTCATATAACATAGGCATTAAAATGCTTCACTATCAGCTTTAGTTCAATTGAAACGAATGAAATACAATATCATATTCACATTTAATTTTCCAAGATCGTAATTACCTAAAAATAAAATCATATACTTCCACAAACCTTTCCACAAGGACCAAGTGTTTATATTTGAATATAAACATAGAATCACTTCACATAACTTCCCATATTTACCGAATATATCACAATCACATTTATAGTCATAACTCTTATTCACAGATGCATCACTTTATATATTTATAATTTAATTCAAATCAAAATCGCATACGAGTACATGATACATACCTGGCCAACTTAATATGTAATGCACTTTCAATTTGTCAACTTAGTGTAGGATCTTGTAATTGTATACTTTTATCAAATTCATCGGCACTTGGCCCACTAGGTATAAAACCCGAAATTATATTATCAGCACAAAGCCTGCCGGACTTTAACCCGGATACATTTCCAGCACGAAGCCTGCGAGACTTTGGCCCGGATATATTTCCAGATCGAAGCCTGCGAGACTTTAGCCCGGATACATTTCCAGCACGAAGCCTGCGGGACTTTAGCCCGGATACATTTTCAGTGTCTTGCATATTTATTCACATGTTAACACATTTCACATAACATTTCACATTAGCAATTTAATTGCTTCATTCGAATATAAGCACAAAATGTACACCTACCTTATAACTTTCGGTTCAATAATCATACACAAGGAACACATAATCTTTTCATTATCCTAGTTTCACTTTTAATAACCATTCGACTATATGCCATATTCACAAATTATTTCACACACAACCTAGATCAAGTAGGAACAATAGTCACAATTCATCTATTATACAAATATCCCATTCTTTGACTTTGTTTCATAATAGCTATTCTGTCACCACATATATACCATTCAATTCACATTCGACTTTATACAAACAAGTACAATAAAATTGTATACACATATTACACACTTTCACATCATCACTTAATAGTCATTCGGCCACATTATATACATAAATCATCCTTTTCATATTCGGCTTTATAGCCGAAATTCAATATACTTATTGCAATTCGAACTTGTAAATGTCAAATAATTACTTATCATATTATATAATCTTAAGCGCGCAGCAAATCAAATATAATTACTTAAGGACTTACCTCGGAAGATGATAATCGGAACGAGACGACTAATCGACCATTTTGATTTTCCCCCCGATCCAAATCCGAATTCTACTTTTGCCAATCTAATTAATATCAAAATTAACTCACTTATTCAACATTTCATTAAATTTTATCTAAAGTCACATAATTTGGGCATTTTGCATTTTATCCCCTAACATTTCACATTTTTACAATTTAATCCCTATTTCAAAATAACACAAATTACTCAAAATTTTAATCAAACCCATGTTAGGTCGAATTTACCTTAGGTCTCTAGCAACCCATTTCTTTTATTTATTTCACGTTTTGACCCCTCAATTTACAAATTTCTGAATTTAGTCCTTAATACACATTTTTATCAAAAATCACTTAATCAAACATGAAAATCAAACATCAAAGATTTATTACTCGTCATCAAACAACAAGATACTCAAACATTCAATAATGGCATCATCCAAATACTTTAACAATTTTAAAATTAGAGGTACGGGCCAGCTAGATTACGAAGCAACGATCTGAAAAACGTAAAAATTATTAAAAACCGAGACGACATGGACTTACATGCATGAACAACCATGGCCGAACCTTCAAAGCTTTGAGAACATTATTTTCTTTCTCACATTCGGCTATTGATGAAGATGATAGCATGTAATTTGGCTTTTGTTTTATTTTATTTTATTATAATTACCAAATACCATATTTAACCTTAATATACATTAATAATTTCCATTATACCAAGCCATGGAATTCCACTACCAACAATTATGGAATAATTACCACTTAAGGACTCCCACTATTTAATTCCATAGCTATTTAATATCTTTAACTTATAGAACATAACTTTTACACTTTGCGCGATTTAGTCCTTTTTGCTTAATTAACTATCAAAACAATAAAATTTTTCAACGAAACTTTAATATCATCTTATTGCCACTCCGTAAATATTTATAAAAATATTTACGACTCGGTTTATAGAAATGAGGTCTCGATACCTCATTTTCTAAACCCACTTGACCTTAGGGTCATACCACTTGAGCTTAATAAATCGCTTATAAAACAAAAATCACAATATCAAAAACCGTTTTTTTTAACTCACAATTAACTCATAAATATTAAATATAATATTTACAAACCTACTCATTGGATTTAGTGGCCCCGAAACCACTGTTCTGATTAACCCTAAAAACGGGTTGTTACAACTCTCCCCCCCTTAGGGATTTTCGTCCTCGAAAATCTTACTAGGAAATAAATTAGATTTACTTTCACAAGGCTCATCAATTTCTCACCTAGCCTCAGATTTCTCAACTTTTCAATCTTATGAGCTAAGATTATGATCTGCTCTTTGCTATACATCATAACAAGCTGAGTTTCTACTTCTGTAAGAGATACTATAGATAAAGGATCTTATTTGTATCGTCACATCATATATATAAGAAACACATTACGGGTCTTCCCAAGTTCTACTAATAATCTCATTCAATCCGATGAATTGCGAACTCAACTTCTCTTTATAGCTAAATCGAAAAATTCTACTCCCACTATAATACTTTCACAAATACTCAATTTTCTAATAGAAAATTCAATGCTTTTGCACATCAAGCCCACATATATTTTCTGCCAATCTGAAACTGCTTTTAGACGGTCACGAATTACTTTTATTTCCCCTCAATCTTTCCAATCACATCAACCCCGAAATTCTTTTTATCAAAATTCAATTCAATACAACAAAGTTCAGTAATTGCAACCATACCTCTCTCATACAATGCTATCTTAACATTCATCTCATAACCATTATTATTATACGGAAACTTAACCAATAATAAATGTCTTTCTCGGTTGCTTTCAAGTTCTAGAACACAGTGTGACAAAGTAACTCCATACCCAAAGCTCACAGTAGTTTATTTTAGTAACACGATATAATCCTCGTGTCTCCATTTGAACAATAAAAACTGGTACTCTTTTAGTACTCCCCGTACGGAAAGATAATCACCACTGTGCTAGATGTCACAATTGTTGTAAAATCTTTGGATTTCTCAATACACGAACTCTATCTCGACACAACGAGTGATTGTCGGTTCCAATCTGAAATTCTAAATCAGAAATCAATTTACGTTGTACCCTTTTTAACTTGTAATTCACTGACAGACCTCTTAGCCTCACAAATTTGCTGATTAAACATCAATTTAGTCTCTAGCTCAGCCAATAACTACTCATCATTTGATAAGATTAATCACATGATTGTCGATCGTAAAACACATAAAGATTCTCGCTCAGAACCCCGAAGACTATAATCATTTGCCCAGAAGAAAACGTAGTAACTACCCGACTATAACCACTGCACTCAGCTATCATTTCAATTCAAACATTATCCTACTGTCTAATTCTATCATCACTGATTTCACAATATCCCATTACTAACAGAAATCAATTTAGAAAAACTTCCAGTTAATACGTTCTTTAGACATCATACCTGAATACTTTCATCTCATCGAATTCAACTTCTGCTCTAACAGTGAATTGGCATATAACGAATGGTCTTCAACATGATCCAATATCTTTTCTGTTACTGTCTTCACTTGCGGACTCATTCTCTTATATGATCACAATACTAATCTTTCAACCACGAAACTTTGTAATTTTCACACTCGTAAGCGTATTTAATCCATATAGCACGGATCTCATTACAATGCTTTACCGATGAGGGGGTGAGGGTTGTAAAGCCAACAATTTTAACACTTACGTAAGCATGCACATCACACATACTATTATGAACGAATAGTTCATTACTAATTCCGCATTCTCAAACATCTAGCAATCATTTACTTATGATCACTTGGTACTTAACACATAGCTCATACGCTAAATCAAATCATAAATTCTAAGTCAAAATATTCACACAACCATCATTTACCCAACATCACAACTCATATACTCATATAATTATAACATTTATCAATAGCAGAATATCATGCATTCTAATTCATACCTTTTATGAGTTTCAACTCATCACCAACACATTTTCATTCAAACGTCTGAGTATAACATTCTGTAGTATCAGAATTAGTTCGGTTGGAAAGCATATCTGTCTTACAAAACAATTTCGTTAGAGCTGGGAGATGTCATGTAACACCCCGTACCCGAGACCGTTGCCGGAGTCGGACACGAGGGGTTCACAGACTTTAAACCCCTTATAAAAATAATTTTCCAGACACTGCCCAATCTGCATACTAGTCGCTTTAAAAATCATATCTTGAGTTTCACAACTCAAAAATCAGTTTCGTGATTTTTACCTGAAACTAGACTCATATGCCCATCTACGTATTTTTTTTCTAGAATTTTTGGTAAGGCCAATTAGTACAGTTTATTAGTCAAAGTCTCCCATGTTACAGGGATCGACTACACTGACCCTTGCGCATTACGACTTGGATATCTCCCTGCACAGAGCTTCAATACTGATGCCGTTTATTTCTATGGAAACTAGACTCAGAGAGGAATCTATACATATATGGCGTGACTCCTAATTATATCTAGTTAATTTGTAATGAATTTTCAAAGTCGGAACAGGGAGTCCAGAAACCGTTCTGGCCCCGTCTCACGAGAACCTCAATAACTCTTAACATACTATCCATATGATCGTTTCGTTACTTTCCTATGAAAATAGATTCATTAAGGTTCGTTTACATAATTTATTAATTATTTAATTCCAATCCTACTATTTTTAGTGATTTTCCAAATCTACTTCACTGCTGCTGCCAGCATCTGCCTTTAAGGTAGACTTTACCTACTTCATAGTTTCCATGATTCAACTAGCCCTTTCAGCATAAATAGCACAAATTATGATGGTGATTAACCATTCCATACCAAATGATTATAACATTATGCTCAAACATATATAAGCCATTTTCGAATGGCTATATACATTAACCAAAATATTCCTCCGCCACTAGTCTATTTTATACATGCCATAAGATAATCCAAAACATAGCAGTACCAACAGTGGATAGTGATAGTGTGACTAGTTGCTGACGATCCCCGAGCCTGTAGCTTCGCAATGAGATCTATAAGACAGAGGAAACAGAGTAAACAGAGTAAGCATTACAATGCTTAGTAAGTTTTAAGCAGTGGCAATAGATAACAATCAAATTATAACATAGTTGTTCGTATTTTTATTTCACTCTTCCTTCGGGCATACCATCCCTTTTCCGAATACGCACATCTCATCATATACAATAGGCAGATAAACTTTCACATAAAAGTGAGCTCATGTGACATAGATATATCGTATGATTTCACATCACCCCTCACACTGATTCGATGTCACATAATCACAAGAATAGTCTCATAGATTGCTCTCGTATGCATCACATAACTACCTTATGATTTAGTGCAAATCAAGCTCACATATAAACTTGGAGTACATACCTGTTTAACCTTTCGCATTGAATATATTTATAAGCAATTCTTATTACGAAATCTTACCCGGACATAATCTCCACACGAAGTTATCGGGTCTTACCCGGACAAAAATTCCCACACGTAGTCATCGGGTCTTTAGAGCTCAGATATAGTACGAGCACGAAGCTTACGGACATAAATCAGTGATAATATTCTCGCATAAAGCCTGCGGGGTTTTAACCCGGATATAGTACTGACACAAATGCCCTTCGGGACTTATCACATTTATGCACTTTCACATCCATCACGTTGGCCACTCGGCCCCGTCACATATATACACTTTCACATTCATCACATCGGCCATTAGGCCTTATCACATATATATACACTTTCACATTCATCACATCGGCCATTAGGCCTTATCATATATATACACTTTCACATTCATCACATCGGCCATTAGGCCCTATTCACATATATACACTTTCACATTCATCACATCGGCCATTAGGCCTTATCACATATATACACTTTCACATTCATCACATCGGCCATTAGGCCTTATCACATATATACACTTTCACATTTATCACATCGGCCATTAGGCCTTATCACATATATACACTTTCACATTCATCACATCGGCCATTAGGCCTTATTCACATATATACACTTTCACATTCATCACATCGGCCATTAGGCCTTATCACATATATACACTTTCACATTCATCACATCGGCCATTAGGCCTTATCACAATTTAGAATTCACATATGGGTTTAATCAATAGCTTATAAGCAACTAAAACAAGTTTATCAAGGTTTACAACACAATCTCAAATTCAGCACAAGCTGTTTTTCCTGAGCAATAGTCACTAAATTATTTATAACTGGAGCTACAAAACTCCAAATCACTTTCCGTAAATTTTTCCTGAATATAGACTCGTATGTCTTCCATACATAAAATTTCCAGAATTTTAGGTTTGGCCAATCAATACCAGATTTTTCTTAAAGTTTCCCCTGTTTCACTGCTTGACTAATCTGACCACTCTTTACTACGAATCAAATTTCTCATTATCAGAAATTCCTTTGCTTACACGGTTTCTTTTATAAGAAACTAGACTCATTAAGCTTTAATTTCATGTCTCATTCAGCCTCTAATTCAAATCCATGAATTTATGGTGATTTTCTAAATTCATGTTACTGCTGCTGTCCTGAGCAGGTTTATCACAATTTTACTCTTCTGACATATCCTTTCAGCACTTCATAATATCATATCCATTTGGCAACATATCATATCAATAACTTACCTATACTTCATAATAACCATTAGGCTATATGCATAAAGATTTACAATAGAGTTATGATTCTTTTAATATGTGCTTAACATATCATACTCAATCACATTATAGGCTTTAATACTTAAAACTTACCTCGATCGCTAATGTACGTCAATTCCGACTATTCGACCAATTTCCCTTTTTCCACG
Source organism: Gossypium hirsutum (assembly GCF_007990345.1). Lineage (NCBI taxonomy): Eukaryota > Viridiplantae > Streptophyta > Magnoliopsida > Malvales > Malvaceae > Gossypium > Gossypium hirsutum. Next base: position 58,656,179 of record NC_053429.1, on the reverse strand, counting down.
ATCCGACTTTGTTTCCTTGAGTTCTTGAGCTAATGAACCAAATTTAAACTTATCACATCACTATTGTGTAAAACCACATTCGATTATATTATAATTCGGTTAGCAAGAAATACACTTATTCCTTATAACATTTAGCTTCGAGATCACCACCTCAATCATCTCAAGTACCAAACATGCATTAATACTCTCTTTAGTACAATTTCGTTACTTTAACTAAATACTAAACATATCCTTTTGCTTATCTATACACATCCGCATTTTAACTCATACCAATCATAACAAATAGCATAATATTTGTTAACATATAAAATTATGGTTGACATTACATCATTTACTTCCACTAACCATTTAAGCATAACCTAAGCGCATACATTGCATTGACAAACCAAACCAAAATATCCAATACATAGTCAAACATATAATTGTTATTTCACTCCTTTTCGAACTAATTTATAAAATGCATTCTCAAAGCCATAGCATATCATACATGAAACTTACCAAAGATGAATTAATCATAAGCTATTTATAGTACCTTAACCAAACACAACAACTAACTTCACACATATTTTATCTATGCAAATACCAAAGCCGAATCAGCTAAATATACTTATGAATATATATATCATCATCGAAATCACCTAAGCTTAGACATCATTTCTTAATTCCAAGCAAGTTGCCGAATGCAACCTTACTAAATTTTCATGAATTCAAATCATGGATTCAATATACCATTACCATGAAATCAACAACCAAAAATTTATAGACAATTTAGGAAAAATCACATAAAATCGTAACACAAAAGGCATTCATCTAACACTTGATTTTTAAATTCTAACATCAAACTCAAATTTCTTAGCTCATCAACTCATGGCCGAACATCAATTATTCACCAAAACAAAATTTAACTCATGGGTTTTAGAGAAAATTAAGTAAGGGATTCAATGATACTAAAAATTAACAAAACAACTTGAATTTCACCTTGAATTGTTGCTTCCAAATGGCCGAAACTTCAAAGCCACAAATTTTATTTTCTTTCTCCTTTGTTCGGCCTCCAAGATGAACTACATGCATGTTCTCTTTTTTTTTTCTTTTTAATCTCAAGTTACGGCAATGGTAGAGTGAGGATGAACCACCTTTGTTTTTATCACCCATTTCTTCTTTTAATTATTCTTTCTTCCATAATATAAAGCCACTAACTATTATCATGCTAAAATGAAATGCATATAATATCTATCAACTATCATTATGGCCGGCCACCAATTAAAAGTGGTCCATTTGACATGCAAGTCCCTCATGTCAATAACTCATGCATTATTTGGCCACTTTAAATTTCACCTATCACATTATCAAGTCTTATCACATGGGTCCTTTCTTATAAATTAACACCGCCTTGATAAAAATCAAGGCACGAAATATTCACACATACAAATTCCACATACAATAAGCACAGAATATAACATCTAATTATTTTTGTGACTCGGTTTCGTGGTCCCGAAACCACTTTCCGACTAGGGTCACTTTAGGGGTGTCACATGTCACACTATCACGAGTAGTAATATGGCATGTATAGCTAGACTCACATACGCTAGGTTAGTTCGAGAATCGACTAAACCATAGCTCTGATACCACTAAATGTAACACTCCTAACCCGTATCCGTTGCCGGAATAAGGTTATGAGGTATTACTTGACTGAACAAAACTTCTATAAGGTCAAAGATATTTACCAGACATAAATTATCAACAATGCAACCTGTCTCATTGATTTTTCATAAGAGCTCTTATAAATTTCCAAAATGACTAACTATCAAAACATAACCGAATATCTAATAACAAATTAACTACTATCAAGTTATAACTAAAATATTTCAACACATTAGTTCAATTATAAGGCTTCTCTAAACAAAATAAGCGAGCCATCTTCGCATGGCTATAATGTATACAAAGACAAAATATCATTCTACCTATAGTCTATCCTATACATGCCTTAAATCATGATGATATACCATCTTCTCAACTCACATAATGACTCGATAGTGTGATGATATCTCCGGCTCTTCCAACTCGAACTAAAGGATAAACCTATAAGGAATGGAAAAGAGAACACGGAGTAAGCTTCAATGCTTAGTAAGTTTTAAGCAATGCAAACAATTAATTTACTTATAGCTCGATTATTTCAAATTTTCAAGAAATCATTCCTAGGTAATTGCCATTTCGGCCAAGTATCCATGGACATAATGCATATTTAGCAAATTCACCTCACTTGAATCTGAACTCAATTAAAACCAAATATTGAAATCACAAATAAGATCATAAGAACTCGAAAAGTATCTCATTAACTAGTTTTAACCATGTTTGCAACAAAATCACAAATTCACTACAAGCTGTTTTCCTGAGCAACAGTCACTAAATTATTTATAACTGGAGATAAGAAACTCCAAATAAAGTTCCGTTAATTTTTCCTGAAAATAGACTTATATATCTTCCATCCATAAAATTTTCAGAATTTTTGGTTTGACCAATCAATACCAGATTTTTATTGAAGTTTCCCCTGTTTCACTGTTTGACTATTCTGACCACTCTTCACTACAAATCAATTTTCTCATTATACAGAATTCGAAATATGTTATCGTTTACTTCATTTGAAGCTAGACTCATTAAGGAGTCTAAGAATATAAATTGCATCTTATAATAATCATTGTACAATTTACACTGATTTTCTAAAGACAGAATAGGGGATTTCAAAGTCATTTTGACTCTGTCTCACTCCACTTCAAATATCTCATTATCTAAAATTCTTTTGCTTACATGGTTTATTTTATAAGAAACTAGACTCATTAAGCTTTAATTTCATAATTTATTCAGCTTCTAATTCAATTTCCACAATTTATGGTGATTTTCCAAAATCACGCTACAGTTGCTGTCCCAAGCAGATTTATTACAAATTTGCTCTTTCACACATTCCTTGCATTCAAATTATCTAAACATGTATATCATGTCATTCAAGATCGAACTCATATAACATAGGCATTAAAATGCTTCACTATCAGCTTTAGTTCAATTGAAATGAATGAAATACAATATCATATTCACATTTAATTTTCCAAGATCGTAATCACCTAAAAATAAAATCATATACTTCCACAAACCTTTCCACAAGGACCAAGTGTTTATATTTGAATATAAACATAGAATCACTTCACATAACTTCACATATTTACCGAATATATCACAATCACATTTATAGTCATAACACTTATTCACAGATGCATCACTTTATATATTTATAATTTAATTCAAATCAAAATCGCATACGAGTACATGATACATACCTGGCCAACTTAATATGTAATGCACTTTCAATTTGTCAACTTAGTGTAGGATCTTGTAATTGTATACTTTTATCAAATTCATCGGCACTTGGCCCACTAGGTATAAAACCCGAAATTATATTATCAGCACAAAGCCTGCCGGACTTTAACCCGGATACATTTCCAGCACGAAGCCTGTGGGACTTTGGCCCGGATATATTTCCAGCACGAAGCCTGCGGGACTTTAGCCCGGATACATTTCCAGCACGAAGCCTACGGGACTTTAGCCCGGATACATTTTCAGTGTCTTGCATATTTATTCACATGTTAACACATTTCACATAACATTTCACATTAGCAATTTAATTGCTTCATTCGAATATAAGCACAAAATGTACATCTACCTTTTAACTTTCGGTTCAAGAATCATACACAAGGAACACAATCTTTTCATTATCCTAGTTTCACTTTTAATAACCATTCGACTATATGCCATATTCACAAATTATTTCACACACAACCTCGATCAAGTAGGAACAATAGTCACAATTCATCTATTATACAAATATCCCATTCCTTGACTTTGTTTCATAATAGCTATTCTGTCACCACATATATACCATTCAATTCACATTCGACTTTATATTGTATACACATATTACACACTTTCACATCATCACTTAATAGTCATTCGGCCACATTATATACATAAATCATCCATTTCATATTCGGCTTTATAGCCGAAATTCAATATACTTATTGCAATTCGAACTTGTAAACGTCAAATAATTACTTATCATATTATATAATCTTAAGCGCGCAGCAAATCAAATATAATTACTTAAGGACTTACCTCGGAAGATGATAATCGGAACGAGACGACTAATCGACCATTTTGATTTTCCCCCCGATCCAAATCCGAATTCTACTTTTTCCAATCTAATTAATATCAAAATTAACTCACTTATTCAACATTTCATTAAATTTTATCTAAAGACACATAATTTGGGCATTTTGCATTTTATCCCCTAACATTTCACATTTTTATAATTTAATCCCTATTTCAAAATAACACAAATTACTCAAAATTTTAATCAAACCCATGTTAGGTCGAATTTACCTTAGGTCTCTAGCAACCCATTTCTTTTATTTCTTTCACGTTTTGACCCCTCAATTTACAAATTTCTAAATTTAGTCCTTAATACACATTTTTATCAAAAATCACTTAATCAAACATGAAAATCAAACATCAAAGATTTATTAATCATCATCAAACAACAAGATACTCAAACATTCAATAATGGCATCATCCAAATACTTTAACAATTTTAAAATTAGAGGTACGGGCCAGCTAGATTACGAAGCAACGATCTGAAAAACGTAAAAATTATTAAAAACCGAGACGACATGGACTTACATGCATGAACAACCATGGCCGAACCTTCAAAGCTTTGAGAACATTATTTTCTTGCCGAACCTTCAAAGCTTTGAGAACATTATTTTCTTTCTCACATTCGGCTATTGATGAAGATGATAGCATGTAATTTGGCTTTTGTTTTATTTTATTTTATTATAATTACCAAATACCATATTTAACCTTAATATACATTAATAATTTCCATTATACCAAGCCATGGAATTCCACTACCAACAATTATGGAATAATTACCACTTAAGGACTCCCACTATTTAATTCCATAGCTATTTAATATCTTTAACTTATAGAACACAACTTTTACACTTTGCGCGATTTAGTCCTTTTTGCTTAATTAACTATCAAAACAATAAAATTTTTCAACGAAACTTTAATATCATCTTATTGCCACTCCGTAAATATTTATAAAAATATTTACGACTCGGTTTATAGAAATGAGGTCTCGATACCTCATTTTCTAAACCCACTTGACCTTAGGGTCATACCACTTGAGCTTAATAAATCGCTTATAAAACAAAAATCACAATATCAAAAACCTTTTTTTTTAACTCACAATTAACTCATAAATATTAAATATAATATTTACAAACCTACTCATTGGATTTAGTGGCCCTGAAACCACTGTTCTGATTAACCCTAAAAACGGGTTGTTACAACTCTCCCCCCTTAGGGATTTTCGTCCTCGAAAATCTTACCAGGAAATAAATTAGATTTACTTTCACAAGGCTCATCAATTTCTCACCTAGCCTCAGATTTCTCAACTTTTCAATCTTATGAGCTAAGATTATGATCTGCTCTTTGCTATACATCATAACAAGTTGAGTTTCTACTTCTGTAAGAGATACTATAGATAAATGATCTTATTTGTATCGTCACATCATATATATAAGAAACACATTACGAGTCTTCCCAAGTTCTACTAATAATCTCATTCAATCCGATGAATTGCGAACTCAACTTCTCTTTATAGCTAAATCGAAAAATTCTACTCCCACTATAATACTTTCACAAATACTCAATTTTCTAATCGAAAATTCAATGCTTTTGCACATCAAGCCCACATATATTTTTTGCCAATCTGAAACTGCTTTTAGACGGTCACGAATTACTTTTATTTCCCCTCACTCTTTCCAATCACATCAACCCCGAAATTCTTTTTATCAAAATTCAATTCAATACAACAAAGTTCAGTAATTGCAACCATACCTCTCTCATACAATGCTATCTTAACATTCATCTCATAACCATTATTATTATACGGAAACTTAACCAATAATCAATGTCTTTCTCGGTTGCTTTCAAGTTCTAGAACACAGTGTGACAAAGTAACTCCATACCCAAAGCTCACAGTAGTTTATTTTAGTAACACGATATAATCCTCGTGTCTCCATTTGAACAATAAAAACTGGTACTCTTTTAGTACTCCCCGTACGGAAAGATAATCACCACTGTGCTAGATGTCACAATTGTTGTAAAATCTTTGGATTTCTCAATACACGAACTCTATCTCGACACAACGAATGATTGTCGGTTCCAATCTGAAATTCTAAATCAGAAATCAATTTACGTTGTACCCTTTTTAACTTGTAATTCACTGACAGACCTCTTAGCCTCACAAATTTGCTGATTAAACATCAATTTAGTCTCTAGCTCAGCCAATAACTACTCATCATTTGATAAGATTAATCACATGATTGTCGATCGTAAAACACATAAAGATTCTCGCTCAGAACCCCGAAGACTATAATCATTTGCCCAGAAGAAAACGTAGTAACTACCCGACTATAACCACTGCACTCAGCTATCATTTCAATTCAAACATTATCCTACTGTCTAATTCTATCATCACTGATTTCACAATATCCCATTACTAATAGAAATCAATTTAGAAAAACTTCCAGTTAATACGTTCTTTAGACATCATACCTGAATACTTTCATCTCATCGAATTCAACTTCTTCTTTAACAGTGAATTGGCATATAACGAATGGTCTTCAACATGATCCAATATCTTTTCTGTTACTGTCTTCACTTGCGGACTCATTCTCTTATATGATCACAATACTAATCTTTCAACCACGAAACTCTGTAATTTTCACACTCGTAAGCGTATTTAATCCATATAGCACGGATCTCATTACAATGCTTTACCGATGAGGGGGTGAGGGTTGTAAAGCCAACAATTTTAACACTTACGTAAGCATGCACATCACACATACTATTATGAACGAATAGTTCATTACTAATTCCGCATTCTCAAACATCTAGCAATCATTTACTTATGATCACTTGGTACTTAACACATAGCTCATACGCTAAATCAAATCATAAATTCTAAGTCAAAATATTCACACAACCATCATTTACCCAACATCACAACTCATATACTCATATAATTATAACATTTATCAATAGCAGAATATCATGCATTCTAATTCATACCTTTTATGAGTTTCAACTCATCACCAGCACATTTTCATTCAAACGTCTGAGTATAACATTCTGTAGTATCAGAATTAGTTCGGTTGGAAAGCATATCTGTCTTACAAAACAATTTCGTTAGAGCCGGGAGATGTCACACTATCACGAGTAGTAATATGGCATGTATAGCTAGACTCACATACGCTAGGTTAGTCCGAGAATCGACTAAACCATAGCTCTGATACCACTAAATGTAACACTCCTAACCCGTATCCGTTGCCGGAATAAGGTTATGAGGTATTACTTGACTGAACAAAACTTCTATAAGGTCAAAGATATTTACCAGACATAAATTATCAACAATGCAACCTGTCTCATTGATTTTTCATAAGAGCTCTTATAAATTTCCAAAATGACTAACTATCAAAACATAACCGAATATCTAATAACAAATTAACTACTATCAAGTTATAACTAAAACATTTCAACACATTAGTTCAATTATAAGGCTTCTCTAAACAAAATAAGCGAGCCATCTTCGCATGGCTATAATGTATACAAAGACAAAATATCATTCTACCTATAGTCTATCCTATACATGCCTTAAATCATGATGATATACCATCTTCTCAACTCACATAATGACTCGATAGTGTGATGATATCTCCGGCTCTTCCAACTCGAACTAAAGGATAAAACTATAAGGAATGGAAAAGAGAACACAGAGTAAGCTTCAATGCTTAGTAAGTTTTAAGCAATGCAAACAATTAATTTACTTATAGCTCGATTATTTCAAATTTTCAAGAAATCTTTCCTAGGTAATTGCCATTTCGGCCAAGTATCCATGAACATAATGCATATTTAGCAAATTCACCTCACTTGAATCTGAACTCAATTAAAACAAAATATTGACATCACAAATAAGATCATAAGAACTCGAAAAGTATCTCATTAACTAGTTTTAACCATGTTTGCAACAAAATCACAAATTCACTACAAGCTGTTTTCCTGAGCAACAGTCACTAAATTATTTATAACTGGAGATAAGAAACTCCAAATAAAGTGCCGTTAATTTTTCCTGAAAATAGACTTATATATCTTCCATCCATAAAATTTTCAGAATTTTTGGTTTGACCAATCAATACCAGATTTTTATTGAAGTTTCCCCTGTTTCACTGTTTGACTATTCTGACCACTCTTCACTACAAATCAATTTTCTCATTATACAGAATTCGAAATATGTTATCGTTAGTTCATTAGAAGATAGACTCATTAAGGAGTCTAAGAATATAAATTGTATCTTATAATAATCATTGTACAATTTACAATGATTTTCTAAAGACAGAATAGGGGATTTCAAAGTCATTTTGACTCTGTCTCACTCCACTTCAAATATCTCATTATCTAAAATTCTTTTGCTTACATGGTTTATTTTATAAGAAACTAGACTCATTAAGCTTTAATTTCATAATTTATTCAGCTTCTCATTCAATTTCCACAATTTATGGTGATTTTCCAAAATCATGCTACTGTTGCTGTCCCAAGCAGATTTATTACAAATTTGCTCTTTCACACATTCCTTGCATTCAAATTATCTAAACATGTATATCATGTCATTCAAGATCGAACTCATATAACATAGGCATTAAAATGCTTCACTATCAGCTTTAGTTCAATTGAAACGAATGAAATACAATATCATATTCACATTTAATTTTCCAAGATCGTAATCACCTAAAAATAAAATCATATACTTCCACAAACCTTTCCACAAGGACCAAGTGTTTATATTTGAATATAAACAAAGAATCACTTCACATAACTTCACATATTTACCGAATATATCACAATCACATTTATAGTCATAACACTTATTCACAGATGCATCACTTTATATATTTATAATTTAATTCAAATCAAAATCGCATACGAGTACATGATACATACCTGGCCAACTTAATATGTAATGCACTTTCAATTTGTCAACTTAGTGTAGGATCTTGTAATTGTATACTTTTATCAAATTCATCGGCACTTGGCCCACTAGGTATAAAACCCGAAATTATATTATCAGCACAAAGCCTACGGGACTTTAGCCCAGATACATTTCCAGCACGAAGCCTGCGGGACTTTAGCCCGGATACATTTTCAGTGTCTTGCATATTTATTCACATGTTAACACATTTCACATAACATTTCACATTAGCAATTTAATTGCTTCATTCGAATATAAGCACAAAATGTACACCTACCTTTTAACTTTCGGTTCAAGAATCATACACAAGGAACAGATAATCTTTTCATTATCCTAGTTTCACTTTTAATAACCATTCGACTATATGCCATATTCACAAATTATTTCACACACAACCTCGATCAAGTAGGAACAATAGTCACAATTCATCTATTATACAAATATCTCAATTCTTTGACTTTGTTTCATAATAGCTATTCTGTCACCACATATATACCATTCAATTCACATTCGAGTTTATATTGTATACACATATTACACACTTTCACATCATCACTTAATAGTCATTCAGCCACATTATATACATAAATCATCCATTTCATATTCGGCTTTATAGCCGAAATTCAATATACTTATTGCAATTCGAACTTGTAAACGTCAAATAATTACTTATCATATTATATAATCTTAAGCGCGCAGCAAATCAAATATAATTACTTAAGGACTTACCTCGGAAGATGATAATCGGAACGGGATGACTAATCGACCATTTTGATTTTCCCCCCGATCCAAATCCGAATTCTACTTTTGCCAATCTAATTAATATCAAAATTAACTCACTTATTCAGCATTTCATTAAATTTTATCTAAAGACACATAATTTGGGCATTTTGCATTTTATCCCCTAACATTTCACATTTTTACAATTTAATCCCTATTTCAAAATAACACAAATTACTCAAAATTTCATCAAACCCATGTTAGGCCGAATTTACCTTAGGTCTCTAGCAACCCATTTCTTTTATTTCTTTCACGTTTTGACCCCTCAATTTACAAATTTCTAAATTTAGTCCTTAATACACATTTTTATCAAAAATCACTTAATCAAACATGAAAATCAAACATCAAAGATTTATTAATCATCATCAAACAACAAGATACTCAAACATTCAATAATGGCATCATCCAAATACTTTAACAATTTTAAAATTAGAGGTACGGGCCAGCTAGATTACGAAGCAACGATCTGAAAAACGTAAAAATTATTAAAAACCGAGACGACATGGACTTACATGCATGAACAACCATGCCCGAACCTTCAAAGCTTTGAGAACATTATTTTCTTTCTCACATTCGGCTATTGATGAAGATGATAGCATGTAATTTGGCTTTTGTTTTATTTTATTTTATTATAATTACCAAATACCATATTTAACCTTAATATACATTAATAATTTCCATTATACCAAGCCATGGAATTCCACTACCAACAATTATGGAATAATTACCACTTAAGGACTCCCACTATTTAATTCCATAGCTATTTAATATCTTTAACTTATAGAACATAACTTTTACGCTTTGCGCGATTTAGTCCTTTTTGCTTAATTAACTATCAAAACAATAAAATTTTTCAACGAAACTTTAATATCATCTTATTGCCACTCCGTAAATATTTATAAAAATATTTACGACTCGGTTTATAGAAATGAGGTCTCGATACCTCATTTTCTAAACCCACTTGACCTTAGGGTTATACCACTTGAGCTTAATAAATCGCTTATAAAACAAAAATCACAATATCAAAAACCTTTTTTTTAAACTCACAATTAACTCATAAATATTAAATATAATATTTACAAACCTACTCATCGGATTTAGTGGCCCCGAAACCACTGTTCTGATTAACCCTAAAAACGGGTTGTTACATATTATGTCTGGAACTTGAGAAAAAGAGTGTTTGATACTGTTATTAATGTAGCTAGGAAGATAATAAAAGACCAGACTAATGCTGCATATGTATGATCGAATGCCTTTTGATGTGTTATATTAATGATATTTCTTAGTGGCAGCTTATGTGTAAAAATCTGAATGTTAAAGAGGGTAAATGCGACCGTTATTCAAGTTATTAAATGAGGATAAAAGCAGAGTAAATGCTATAGAATTTATGTTTTAAATGTTAGTTAATGAGTTGATTAAGTAGTGATAAATAGTCGTATTTTTTATATTGTTTTTACGGTTTATTTATTACAACAGGAGAATAAAAAAATGATAATAATGCTAATTAATGTTGTTTAAATTGTCAAAGAGAGTGTAATTAGTGATTAATATGTGCTGCAATAATAAGTTAACTGTTAATTATTATTATTAAAGTTTATTTCAGTGGGTCAATTGGGCTGCTAGAATGCAGAATTTGAATGCTGCCTGGATTGATATTAAATACCTAATTATCCTGCCATATTTTGATTTTTGTGTATAAATGTTGTTTATTAAAGAGTATCTTAACGCTATCCAAATATATAAGTCTTTGAGACTTTCTTTTAGGTTTCATGAACTATTATAATTTCCTACTGTATTCATGTTGTTCAAAGTGGAATGAATTGGATAATGACTATGTTTGTATCGATCATTTGTGAGAAATAAAGATATTTTTACTAATTGTAATTAAATGATAGAATGGTTTGAGTTTGAACTTGATTTGATATTTGAGTTAGTACACAAATTGATTTATTATGTTTTCATCGTGAAACAAATAGATCAATTATAAATCAGGGAAAATAGAAGGTCATGGAATAATCATCTGTGATTTGAGGTAAGTTCGTATAATTGAACTTAAATGTATATTTATGGAATTGATGAATGATAGTATGAATGTATTTGTAACACCCCGTACCCGAGACCGTTGCTGGAGTCGGACACGAGGGGTTTGCAGACTTAAATCACTTATTTGCACAGTCCATTTTAAATTTCCAGACGAGCTGGCTAACTGCGTCACTGTCACCTTAAAAATCATATCTCGAGTTCCAAAACTCGAAAACCAGTTCCGTAAATTTTTCCTGAAACTAGACTCATATTTCCATCTAAAAATATTTTTTCTAGAATTTTTGGTCAAACCAATTAGTACAGTTTATTAGTTAAAGTCTCCCCTGTTTCAGGGTTCGACTACACTGACCTTTGCGCATTACGACTTGGATATCTCCCTGTACAGGGCTTCAATACTGATTCCGTTTGTTTCTATAGAAACTAGTCTCGAAAAGGAATCTATACATATATGGCATGACTTATAATTATCTCTGGTTAATTCATAATGAATTTCCAAAGTCGGAACAAGGAATCCAGAAACTGTTCTGGCCCTGTTTCACGAAAACTTAAATATCTCATAATATACTGTTCATATGATCATTTTGTTACTTTCCTATGAAAATAGATTCATCAAGGTTCGATTACATAATTTATTCACTATTTAATTCCATTCCTACTATTTTTAGTGATTTTTCATATTCACGTCACTGCTACTATCAGCATCTATTTTTAAGGTAGACTTTACCTATTACATAGTTTCCATGATTCAACTAGCCCTTTAGCATATATAGCACAAAATGTGATCATGATTAACCATTCCAATGGCTATTTGTTCCCAAACATTTCCATACCTCTTAACGAACATCATACAAGACGATTATAATACTAAGCTCAAAGTGTATATAAGCCATTTTCGCATGGCTATCCAAATTTATACAAAACCAAAGGGTCCACGACCAACAACAAAATGGGTAGTCCTATACATGCCATTTCAAAGTTCAACCAAAAGTGTACCAAAGGGGGCTTTGATAGTGTGGGCGACTTCGACTTTAATAATCCCAATTCCGATAGCTGACGAACCAAAATCTATAAAACAGAGATTCAAAGAACGGAGTAAGCATTTAATGCTTAGTAAGTTTGAGCCATAAAATTAGACACAACTAAAGTGTAGCATTCATATGGCTAAACAGATAATTTCATATGCATAAATTCTCAATATCATACTTACTTCACATTACCAACCCTTATATTCATACAAAAAAGATCAACTTAGCCAAAGGCCGGTAGCTCATTTATCGACTGAGCGAATACTAATTGTAAGGGATCAACTAAATCAATGCATATACGAGAAATACCTCATTGTTGGGATTTTACGAGCATATTAATTGAAACTATTACAGCAAGGTCGCTCATTCCCAAGCCAAGTACCTTCGGGATTTAACCGGATATAGCTACTCGCTCAATTCTTTCGGGACATAGCCCGGATATAGTAACTCGCACCAATGCCTTCGGGACTTAGCCCGAATATAGTAACTCGCACAAATGCCTTCGGGACTTAGCCCGGATGTAATAACTCGCACAAATGCCTTCGGGACTTAGCCCGGAACTAGTCACTAGCACAAAATGCCTTCGGGACTTAGCCCGGTTATCATCCAAATATTCATGCACATATCAATAAATCATGACACATCTATATTTCATTTTCATAATTAGAGTTCAAACACAAGTCACGTATTAAGCAATCCCATTTTCGGCTCACTAGCCACATACAAATAGCATGGTTTAGTTTGCTTTATGACACGATCTCTATGCACATACGGCTACCCGTCATACGTATAGACTAATTAACTCAACATATAATTCAAGTAGAATCATCATATCACCGTATATTTGTTATGCTCATACGTCATGACTTAATCAAATCGTAAACTAAGTCTCGTTACTCGAAAACTTACCTCGGATGTTGCCGAACGATTCCGATGGCTATTCGACCACTTTTTCCTTCCTTTTATCGGATTTAGTTCCCCTTTGCTCTTGAGCTTAATTTAACAAATAAATTGATTTAATCATTTGAGCATCGAAAAGAGGAACTCAAAGTACTTAGCCCATATATATACATTAGACATTAAAGTCACATACATATGAAATCATGAATCAACTCAACATATTAACCCACACTCCCTTTTAGCCGATTGTCTAAGCCAAAATAAAAGCATCAATATGCTTGCCTCTAACCGAATACATGCAACACCAATCTTCTTTCTATGGCCGAATATGCATGTCTATGTTGAGGCCGATTGCAACACTTAATACATTCTACAATTATGGTTACTTGTATTGACGAAATACCAATTCGTTTTAAGTTCAAAACTCGGCTAATACACATATATACTCTAGAGATCAAATACTAACATTTGCACTTCACCTTACTACCATTTTCATCCAAATAACATGATCGACAACCATGCTTCTCTTCTACTTCCTAACATGGCCGAATGCATCAAGACACCATACCACTTAAATTTTGGTCATGGGTTAAACAAAGAACTTAAGGCCTAACTCAAGAATGCTAAAAAGAAAATCCACCACCACATGTATCATTACAAAGCTTCACATTTAGCATGCAAATGGCATCAATCACAAATCCTCCTTAGCCGAAACTTAACCCATCTTCATGCCTCATCACCACAACATCAAACATCAACCAAGAAGACAACACCCATGGCCGAATATCATCTCCATCACATAGCAAAGATCTAAACCATGGGCTAGATAGAACTCGAGCTAACAAATAAATAAAATAAAATAAAATAAAAAAAAACATGCATGAATCTCATGGAACAACACCAAACATACCTCCTCCTAAACACCAACCAACCGAACAAGAAGCAAGAAAATCCTTTCTTCTTCCTTTCTCCTTAAAATTTTCGGCCAAAGATGTTCAAGGATGAACACTTTTTTTTTGTTTTCTTTCTTCAATTCACGGCAATGGGGGGGGCATGGGTGAGACAATTTTTTTTTTCATCACTCCTCCCTTTGCATTACTTTAATCCTAACCCCTTTTTTATTCTTTCTAACATAACACACTACACAACATGTTTACAACATGTTTCCACCCATAGCATGGCCGGCCACTATGCTTTAATTTTGGGTAATTTGACATGCAAACCCATCATTTTCACAACATGCATTATTAGGCCACTTTACATTTGCCTAGCAGATTTCTAAATTTTCTCACATAAGTCCTATTTGATAAAATTCACTTACAATTAACAAAATTCAAACATGAAATTTTCACACATGAATATGTACATATAATGAGCATCAACTATGACGGTTAATTATTTTTATGACTCGGTTTAGTGGTCCCGAAACCACTTTCCGACTAGGGTCAATTTAGGGATGTCACAACTCTCCCCACTTAAGAAATTTTCGTCCCCGAAAATCTTACCGGTAAATAGGTTTGGGTATCGCTCTTTCATAGAGTTCTCAGGTTCCCAAGTAGCTCCTTCCATCCCGTGTTTGAGCCATAACACTTTTACTAAAAGAACCTTTTTGTTTCATAACTCTTTCACTTCACGAGCTAGGATACGAATCGGTTCTTCTTCATAACTCATATTGGCTTGAATTTCAACCTCTGATGGACTAATTATGTGCGATGGATCAGATCTATAATGTCGAAGCATCAAAACATGAAAGACGTCGTGAATCTTTTCAAGTTCAGGGGGCAAAATCAATCGATACGCAACTGGACCGACTCGTTCGGATATTTCATATGGCCCGATGAACCTCGGACTCAATTTGCCCTTACGCCCAAATCTGAGTATCTTTTTCCAAGGTGAAACTTTAAGAAACACTTTATCTCCCACCTGATATTCAATGTCCTTTCGTTTCAAATCCGCATACGATTTTTGACGATCTGTGGCTGCCTTCAGACTTTCACGGATTACTTTTACTTTCTGTTCGGCATCTTAATCAAATCAATTCCAAAAATTTTACTTTCATCGAGCTCGGTCCAAAACAATGGTGTACGGCATTTACGCCTGTACAAAGCCTCGTAAGGTGCCATCTTAATACTTGATTGAAAACTATTGTTGTAAGCGAATTCAATCAAAGGTAAATACCGCTCCCATGAACCACTAAACTCGAGGATGCAACATCTCAACATATCCTCAAGATCTGAATTATCCGCTCGGATTGACCATCGGTTTGTGGATGAAAAGCGGTGCTAAAATGCAGCTTGGTACCCAAAGCTTCTTGCAATTTCTTCCAAAATCGCGAGGTGAATCTCGGATCTCTATCCGACACAATAGAAATCGGTACCCCGTGTAATCTCACAATCTGAGAAACATACAACTCAGCTAGTTTTTCCAATGAAAAGTCCGTGCGTACGGGGATAAAGTGAGTCGACTTAGTCAGTCTATCCACGACAACCCAAATCGCATCTTTCTTACTTGCCGACAATGGCAACCCAGATACAAAATCCATCGTGACTCGATCCCATTTCCATTCAGGTATCATGATCGGCTGAAGTAAACCCGTAGGCACTTGATGTTCCGCCTTCACTTGTTGACATATTAAACACTTCGAAACAAAATCGGAAATGTCTCGTTTCATACCATGCCACCAAAACTGACGTCTCAGATCGTTGTACATTTTCGTACTCCCCGGGTGAATTGACATTCGGCTACAATGAGCTTTGTTCAGAATCATCGAAATGAGTCCTGAATTTCTTGGAACACACAACCGACTTCTGAACCTCAAACAATCGTCATCATCAATTTGAAACTCTGATTCCATATTCGGAACACATTCAGCCCGTTTTGCAGCCAATTCATCATCGACTTTCTGGACTTCACGAATTTGATGAATCAATAATGGTTTGGCCTTTATGTAACACCCCTATCCCGTAACCGTCGCCGGAATAGGTAAGGGGCATTACCGGACTTGTAACTCATGTCAGAACAGTAAAATTTTGAACTTTTTCTTGAAATAAAGATCATTCATTTAAATAAGTACTAAGCACAGCCAGGGATAAAATTTAAACTTCTCTAAGTAAACATTCAAAAGATGCCATTTTCGCATGGCTTATATACATTAACCAAAAATATTCTTCCGCCACTAGTCTATTCTATACATGCCATAAAATAATTCTAAACATAGCAGTAACAAGCAGTGGATAGTGATAGTGTGACTAGTTGCTGACGATCCCCGAGCCTGTAGCTTTGCAATGAGATCTATAAAACAGAGAAAACAAAGTAAACGGAGTAAGCATTACAATGCTTAGTAAGTTTTAAGCAGTGACAACAGATAACAATCAAATTATAACATAGTTGTTCGTATTTTTATTTCACTCTTCCTTCGGGCATACCATTCCTTTACCGAATATGCACATCTCATCATATACAATAGGCAGATAAACTTTCACATAAAAGTGAGCTCATGTGACATAGATATATTGTATGATTTCACATATCCTCTCACACTGATTCGAAGTCACATAATCATAGGAATAGTCTCATAGATTGCTCTCATATGCATCACATAACTACCTTATGATTTAGTTCAAATCAAGCTCACATATAAACTTGGAGTACATACCTGTTTAACCTTTCGCATTGAATATATTTATATGCAATTCTTATTACGAAGTCTTATAGCTCTAACCTCTACTCGGATTATCGGCGAGACCTTTAGCTCAGACGAAATCTCCACATGAAGTTATCGGGTCTTACCCGGACAAAATCTCCACACGTAGTCATCGGGTCTTACCCGGACATAATCTCCACACGTAGTCATCGGGTCTTACCCGGACAAAATCTCCACACGTAGTCATCGGGTCTTACCCGGACAAAATCTCCACACGTAGTCATCGGGTCTTACCCGGAATATATTTCCAAGTTTCATGTACATTTAATCACATGTTACAACATTCACATCGACTGTCATATTTGTAATTTATTTGCCTCATCAAAAATCTAATAATACACAACTTTCACCGTTTGTCATTTGGCCACAATATATATATACACATCTCATACATATCTCACATTAGCCATTTGGCTTTACCACATATCCATCTCATACACGTTTCGCATTAGTCATTCGGCCTTACCACATATATTCATGTTCACATTCATCACATTGGCCATTCGGCCTTATCACACATACGCATGTTCACATCCATCACATAAAATCCTAAATCAAAATATAAATTTTCATGTATTCACATCACAGTTATCCAAATATACTTCACATACCACATATACTTTCACGTATACACATTTTCTTGGCTGAGTCTACATCTATCATTTTCCAATATCACAATTTAGAATTCACGTATGGGTTTAATCAATAGCTTATGAGCAACTAAAACAAGTTTATCAAGGTTTACAACATAATCTCAAATTCAGCACAAGCTATTTTTCCTGAGAAATAGTCACTAAATTATTTATAACTGGAGCTAAAAAACTCCAAATCACTTGCCGTTAATTTTTCCTGAATATAGACTCGTATATCTTCCATGCATAAAATTTCCAGAATTTTAGGTTAGGCCAATCAATACTAGATTTTTCTTAAAGTTTCCCCTGTTTCACTGTTTGACTAATCTGACCACTCTTCACTACGAATCAAATTTCTCATTAAGGAGTCTAAGCATATAAATTTTATCTTATAACCATTTTTGTACAATTTATAATGATTTTCTAAAAACAGAACAGGGGATTTCGGAGTCATTCTGACACCGTCTCACACAACTTTAAATATCTCTTTATAGGAAATTTCTTTGCTCACAAGGTCTCTTTTATAAGAAACTAGACTAATTAAGCCTTGATTACATATTTTATTCAGCCTATAATTCCACACCAACAATTTATAGTGATTTTCTAAAATCACGTTACTGCTGCTGTCCAAAGCAAATTATTACAATTTGCTCTTAAATTTCCAAGTCCAAACACTTATGAACTTACAATTTGAGTTTAAGACATATCATGGCCACATAATATCTTATTAAATCAACTCATTATGTCCTATTATGATTGAATTTACTCAACGTTTAATCACTTAAAACTTACCTCGGATGTTGTCGAACGATTTCGGCGGCTATTCGATCACTTTTTCCTTTCCTTTATCCAACTTTGGTCCTCTAAGCTCTTGAGCTAATTCAAACAAATTTAACTTATTAAAGTCTCATTATGCTAGCTTATGGCCGAATATGACAATGAATTTGATAGGTCATATGGCCACCTTTAGCTCAAATACAAAATGGTCATACGCATTTTTAATCACATTAAGCAATTTAGTACAATTAATCAAACATTTCCTCATGTGCACCTTTATGACCAAATACACACATCATTAACCTAATATCAATTAACTAAGCACTTAACAAATTCTCCTTGAGCCGATTGTCTAAGTCAAGATAGGATCATCATTATGCTTACCTATAGCCGAATGTACAACATCAATCTATGCATTCATTCGTGTGGCCGAACATGCATGTCTATGTTGAGGCCGATTGCATACTTAATACATTCTACAAGTATGGTCACTTGTATTGACCAAATACCATTTTGTTTCAAGTTCAAAACTTGGCTAATACACATATATGCACTATTAAAACATCCTCTCCATTCCATCAATTCAACACATGCATTACTCATTAATATACAAAATTATATTCGGCCTTAGCACACCTCTTGCTGGCTGAATTTTTTTCTCCATCTAGCAACATTTTATGTACTATGCCGAACCAAAAAGATCAAACACCTAGCTTAATCATTTCCAAAACACATAACCGGCCTTTGACCAAGACTTTAAACAAAGTCTATGTTCGGCTATCACACATATGGGCATTATTAGTTCAAAGTTTTAACAAGATTAATTTCTTTGATCTTAACCTAAATGACAACCCCCATTGTTCATCTAGATTTAGCATGAAACAAACACCAACCAAGAAAACAACACCCATGGCCGAGTATCATCTTCATCACATAGAAAGATTTAAACCATGGGCTAGGTAGAACTCAAACTAACATAAAAAATATGCATGAATCTCATGGAACAACATCAAACTTACCTTAACCTAGCTACAAGCATGGCCGAATCTCTTCAACATTTCCTCCTCCTAAACACCAACCAACCGAACATGAAGCAAGAAAATCCTCTTCTTCTTCCTTCCTCCTTAGAATTTTCGGCCAAAAGAAATGTTAAAGGATGGACACTTTTTTTTTCTTTGTTTTCATCACCCTCCATCTCCTTATTTTATTACTAACCCTTTATTTTATTATTTCTAACATAAACCATTAACACAACATGTTTATGACATGTTTTACCCATCACCCTTTGTCATGGCCGGCCACTAGTAATTAAATGGGGGAAATTGACATGCAAGTCCACCCCTTTGATTACATGAACTAATAGATCCTTATAGATTAACCTATCACATTTCAAAAGTGTCACACATAAGTCCTATTAACTAAATTCACATGCAATTAACTAAATCAAAGCTTAAAACTTTCACACATTCATATTCACATATTTTAGACAATAATTATCATATTCAAATAATTTGGTGACTCGGTTTAGCAGTCCCAAAACCGCTTTCCGACTAGGGTCACTTTAGGGGTGTCACACTTTAATTCTGCCACTAACACATTGTCGGATAGAACAGACAAGTGTACATTCATCACTCGTAAAGCAAACAGTGATTTACGACTTAAGGCATCCGCAACCACATTAGCCTTTCCCGGGTGATAGTCAATGACAAGCTCATAATCTTTTAACAACTCGAGCCAACGTCTTTGTCGCAGATTCAAGTCTCTTTGAGTCATCAAATATTTTAGACTTTTGTGATCCGAATATACATGGCACTTCTCACTAAATAAGTAGTGTCGCCATATTTTCAAAGCGAATACGATGGCAGCTAGTTCGAGATCATGGGTCGGATAATTTTTCTCATGTGGCTTTAATTGTCTCGACGCATAGGCCACAACTCGACCTTCTTGCATCAATACGCAACCCAACCCAAGTAGGGATGCATCACTATAAATGACGAACTCCTTGCCTGATTCGGGCTGCGCTAGTACTGGAGCTTCCGTCAAGTGAGTTTTCAATTGTTCGAAACTTTTCTGACACTTTTCTGTCCATTCAAACTTAACATCCTTCTGAAGTAGTTTCGTCATTTGTGTGGCTATCATCGAGAAACCTTTCACAAACCGTTGGTAGTAACCGGCAAGTCCCAAAAAGCTCCGAACCTCAGTAATATTTCTCGGAGGCTTCCAGCTAAGTATGGCTGAAATTTTGCTCGGGTCAACTCGAATACCCGATATGGATACCACATGACCCAAGAATCTAACCTCTCTTAACCAGAACTCACACTTACTGAACTTAGCATATAACTGCTTATCCCGTAAAATTTGCAACACTAATCCCAGGTGTTCAGCATGATCGGTTTCATTTCTCGAATAAACCAAAATATCATCGATAAACACGACTACAAACCGATCCAAATACGATCTGAAGATCCGATTCATCAAATCCATAAATACCGCAGGGGCATTAGTGAGCCCAAACGGCATCACTAAGAACTCATAGTGACCGTATCTCGTTCTGAAAGCAGTTTTGGGTATATCCAAATCTCAAATTCGCAACTGGTAATAACCCGATCTCAAATCTATCTTTGAAAACACTGAGGCTCCCTTTAGTTGATCAAACAAATCGTCAATA
Source organism: Gossypium hirsutum (assembly GCF_007990345.1). NCBI lineage: Eukaryota > Viridiplantae > Streptophyta > Magnoliopsida > Malvales > Malvaceae > Gossypium > Gossypium hirsutum. The sequence continues at coordinate 58,634,512 of NC_053429.1, read as the reverse complement.
CGTAGCATCGGATATTTATTCTTTATTGTCACCTTATTCAACTGACGATAGTCAATGCACAACCTCATGGTTCCGTCCTTCTTTTTCACAAACAATACTGGTGCACCCCAACGTGAGAAACTTGGTCGAGCGAAACCTCTATCCGTCAATTCTTGCAACTGAGCTTTCAACTCTTTTAACTCGGTTGGAGCGATACGATACGGAGCTATCAAAATCGGCGTAGTCCCAGGTACAAGCTCAATACCAAACTCTATCTCCCGAACAGGTGGTAAACCTGGTAATTCCTTGGGAAAAACATCCGGGTATTCACAAACCACCGGCACAGATTCGGGTTTCTTTTCTAATTCTTTGTCAGCAAGTACATACGCAAGGTATGCTTCGCACCCCTTTCTTACATATTTCTGGGCCAACATTGATGATATTACAGCTGAGAACCCCTTTTAAGTCCGTAGACTCAACTCGGATTATCTCGTTATTTGTGCACCTCAAATCAATAGTCTTGCTTTTGCAATTCACAACCGCATCATGCACGGTCAACCAATCTAAACCGAGGATAACATCAAATTCATCAAACGGCAAAAGCATCAAGTCCGCCGGAAAACAGGAACCTCGAATTACTAGGGAACATTTCTTACACACTTTGTCGACAAGCACGTAATGACCCAAGGGATTTGACACCCGAATTACGAACTCAGTAGACTCAATAGGTAAAGTCTTACTGGATGCTAAGATTTCACATATATAAGAATGAGTAGAACCAGGGTCAATCAAAGCAATCACATTAGTATCAAAGAGAGTAAAAGTACCGGTAATAACATCTGGCGAGGAAGCATCCTCGCGTGCGCGTATAGCATAAGCCCTAGCAGGAGCACGAGCCTCAGATCTGGTCGTAGCATCTCTAGATCCTCTCTGACCACCACTAGCATTGCCCGTATTTCTAGATAGTCTACCTCGAGCAGTGGTAGCACCCGGTTTCCCACTCTGATTTACATTATGTTCAGACAACCTCGGGCAATCTTTAATGAAGTGGTCAACTGATCCGCACTTGTAACAGGAGCGGTCATGAAATCTACAACTCCCCGAATGCCATTTACCACAATACTGGCACTCCGTTCTGTCTCGACGATCATTTCCAACACTGGCGATCGAAGTGACGCGTGTGCTCACAGGGGGTCGATCGCGATCTCGTCTAGAAAAACCCGAAGTGTCCCTAGACCGGCCTAAGTCATCTCTAAATTTCTTCGATGACTGTTGAAAGGGCTTTCCTGAAGATCTCTTACGAAACTCCTTTGCTCCCACATCGGCTTTCCTTTTCTCCTTACTGAGCTCCTCGGCTTTGCAAGCTTGCTCGACAAGTACCACAAATTCTCGGATTTCTAAAATGCCAACATACAGCTTTATATCATCATTCAGTCCATCTTCGAAATGTTTACACATCACAGCTTCTAAAGAAATGCATTCTCGCGCGTACCGGCTAAGCCTCACAAATTTTCGTTCATAGTCGGTAACCGACATGGAACCTTGTTTGAGTTCAAGAAATTCCTTCCGTTTTTGGTCAATGAATCTCTGACTGATATACTTCTTTTGAAACTCGGTTTAGAAAAACTCCCAAGTTACTTGCTCTCTGGGCACAACAGAAGTCAATGTATTCCACCAATAGTAGGCAGAATCACATAGCAAGGAGATAGTACACTTTAGGCACTCATCGGGTGTGCAAGATAGCTCGTCGAGTACCCGAATAGTGTTGTCCAACCAAAATTCAGCTTGCTCGGCATCATCGCTGTCCGTAGCTTTAAATTCTGTAGCCCCATGCTTTCGGATTCTGTCAACTGGGGGCTTATTTGACCTTATTTGGTCAGCTACCGGAGGTATCGTAGGTGCGGGGGTTGTGTTTTTCGGGAATGGAGGTTGTGGAATAGCCGTATTAGTCCGAATGTATTGGTTGAACCAATCATTCATCACGCTATAAAAAGCTTGTCTAGCTTCATCATTCGGATTACTAGCAATAGGTTGAGAGTCCGCCGGCGCTGTCCCTTGTGCGGGAGCAGGCGCTACACTCTCAAGATCATCAGCTACCGCTCGGTCGGGATCGGGATCCATTACTATAAGTAAACACATTTGCAAATGTCAGAAATCACCACACTATCAAATAATCACATAATGGCATGTATAGCGAGACCCAAACGTATTACGGTAGTCCTAGAATCGACTAAACCGTAGCTCTGATACCAATTTAATTGTAACACCCCATACCCGAGACCGTTTCCGGAGTCGGACACGAGGGGTTTGCAGACTTAAATCACTTATTTGCACAGTCCGTTTTAAATTTCCAGACGAGCTGGCTAACTGCGTCACTGTCACCTTAAAAATCATATCTCGAGTTTCAAAACTCGAAAACCAGTTCTGTAAATTTTTCCTGAAACTAGACTCATATGTACATCTACAAATTTTTTTCTAGAATTTTTGGTTGAACCAATTAGTACAGTTTATTAGTTAAATTCTCCTCTGTTTTAGGGTTCGACTACACTGACCTTTGCGCATTACGACTTGGATATCTCCCTGTACAGGGCTTCAATACTGATTCCGTTTGTTTCTATAAAAACTAGTCTCGAAAAGGAATCTATACATATATGGCATGACTTCTAATTATCTCTGGTTAATTCATAATGAATTTTCAAAGTTGGAACAGGGAATCCAGAAACCGTTCTGGCCCTGCATCTATTTTTAAGGTAGACTTTACCTATTACATAGTTTCCATGATTCAACTAGCCCTTTAGCATATATAGCACAAAATGTGATCATGATTAACCATTCCAATGGCTAATCGTTCCCAAACATTTCCATACCTCTTAACGAACAACATACAAGACGATTATAATACTAAGCTCAAAGTGTATATAAGCCATTTTCGCATGGCTATCCAAATTTATACAAAACCAAAGGGTCCATGACCAACAACAAAACGGGTAGTCCTATACATGCCATTTCAAAGTTCAACCAAAAGTGTACCAAAGGGGGCTTTGATAGTGTGGGCGACGTCGACTTCAATAATCCCGAGTCCGATAGCTGACGAACCAAAATCTATAAAACAGAGATTCAAAGAACGGAGTAAGCATTTAATGCTTAGTAAGTTTGAGCCATAAAATTAGACACAACTAAAGTGTAGCATTCATATGGCTAAACAGATAATTTCATATGCACAAATTCTCAATATCATACTTACTTCACATTACCAACCCTTATATTCATACAAAAAAGATCAACTTAGCCAAAGGCCGGTAGCTCATTTATCGACTGAGCGAATACTAATTTTAAGGGATCAACTAAATCAATGCATATACGAGACATACCTCATTGCTGGGATTTTACGAGCATATTAATTGAAACTATTACAGCAAGGTCGCTCATTCCCAAGCCAAGTACCTTCAGGATTCAACCGGATATAGCTACTCGCTCAATGCCTTCGGGACATAGCCCGGATATAGTAACTTGCACCAATGCCTTCGGGACTTAGCCCGGATATAGTAACTCGGACAAATGCCTTCGGGACTTAGCCCGGATGTAATAACTCGCACAAATGCCTTCGGGACTTAGCCCGGAACTAGTCACTAGCGCAAAATGCCTTCGGGACTTAGCCCGGTTATCATCCAAATATTCATGCACATATCAATAAATCATGACACATCTATATTTAATTTTCATAATTAGAGTTCAAACACAAGTCACGTATTAAGCAATCCCATTTTCGGCTCACTAGCCACATACAAACAGCATGGTTTAGTTTGCTTTATGACACGATCTCTATGCACATACGGCTACCCGTCATACGTATAGACTAATTAACTCAACATATAATTCAAGTAGAATCATCATATCACCGTATATTTGTTATGCTCATACGTCATGACTTAATCAAATCGTAAACTAAGTCTCGTTACTCGAAAACTTACCTCGGATGTTATCGAACGATTCCGATGGCTATTCGACCACTTTTTCCTTCCCTTTATCGGATTTAGTTCCCCTTTGCTCTTGAGCTTAATTTAACAAATAAATTGATTTAATCATTTGAGCATCGAAAAGAGGAACTCAAAGTACTTAGCCCATATATATACATTAGACATTAAAGTCACATACATATGAAATCATGAATCAACTCAACATATTAACCCACACTCCCTTTTAGCCGATTGTCTAAGCCAAAATAAAAGCATCAATATGCTTGCCTCTAACCGAATACATGCAACACCAATCTTCTTTCTATGGCCGAATATGCATGTCTATGTTGAGGCCGATTGCAACACTTAATACATTCTACAATTATGGTTACTTGTATTGACGAAATACCAATCGTTTTAAGTTCAAAACTCGGCTAATACACATATATACTCTAGAGATCAAATACTAACATTTGCACTTCACCTTACTACCATTTTCATCCAAATAACATGATCAACAACCATGCTTCTCTTCTACTTCCTAACATGGCCGAATGCATCAAGACACCATACCACTTAAATTTTGGTCATGGGTTAAACAAAGGACTTAAGGCCTAACTCAAGAATGCTAAAAAGAAAATCCACCACCACATGTATCATTACAAAGCTTCACATTTAGCATGCAAATGGCATCAATCACAAATCCTCCTTAGCCGAAACTTAACCCATCTTCATGCCTCATCACCACAACATCAAACATCAACCAAGAAGACAACACCCATGGCCGAATATCATCTCCATCACATAGCAAAGATCTAAACCATGGGCTAGATAGAACTCGAGCTAACAAATAAATAAAATAAATAAAAAAAAAACATGCATGAATCTCATGGAACAACACCAAACATACCTCCTTCTAAACACCAACCAACCGAACAAGAAGCAAGAAAATCCTTTCTTCTTCCTTTCTCCTTAAAATTTTCGGCCAAAGATGTTCAAGGATGAACACTTTTTTTTGTTTTCTTTATTCAATTCACGGCAATGGGGGGCATGGGTGAGACAATTTTTTTTTCATCACTCCTCCCTTTGCATTACTTTAATCCTAACCCCTTTTTTTATTCTTTCTAACATAACACACTACACAACATGTTTACAACATGTTTCCACCCATAGCATGGCTGGCCACTATGCTTTAATTTTGGGTAATTTGACATGCAAACCCATCATTTTCACAACATGCATTATTAGGCTACTTTACATTTGCCTAGCAGATTTCTAAATTTTCTCACATAAGTCCTATTTGATAAAATTCACTTACAATTAACAAAATTCAAACATGAAATTTTCACACATGCATATGTACATATAATGAGCATCAACTATGACGGTTAATTATTTTTATGACTCGGTTTAGTGGTCCCAAAACCACTTTCCGACTAGGGTCAATTTGGGGCTGTCACAGTATTCATATAATTGATTTAATTGTGGAACATAAATTAAATGTTCGAAATTAGTAAAAATGCAAGATCGAACACAATCATTTTGTAACAAAAGACGAATCTGCAGAAAAGACCATGGTTGGACCATGGCAATACATGATTCGTGTAAGATCATGTCTGGGACATTGGCATCGATAAGTGATTACGTGTAAGACCATGTCTGGGACATTGGCATCGATAAGTGATTACGTGTAAAACCATGTCTGGGACATTGGCATCGATAAGTGATTACGTGTAAGACCATGTCTGGGACATTGTCATCGTTATGTGATTCTGTGTAAGACCATGTCTTGGACATTGGCATCGATATATGATTCGTGTAAGACCCTGTCTGAGACATTAGCATCGATAAGTGATTACGTGTAAGACCATGTCTGGGACATTGGCATCGATATATGATTTGTATAAGACCATAGCAGGGCTATTGGCATCAATATGTGATAACATGTAAGACCATATCTAGGATATGGCATTGTATGTATCTAGGATATGGTATTGTATGTGATATACGAGACTTCTGAGTATCCGTATTGATTCTGAATGGTTCAATGGCATTCCGAGAAATAAAATGATTAAGTGAATGACATTTTGATTCAGGTACGTTGGAATGCATAAAATGTTTGAAAATGAAAGGTAAGTGTATGATCAAAGGATGTTATGTGATATATATATGGAAATGAAATGTGAAAATGTGTAAATGAAACATGATCAAATGAATAAAATGTGATTTATAAAGTTACATATGAGAAATTGTTAGATGCTATATGAAGGAAACATGAATTTGAGTATAAATGATGATATAGGATTCATATGAGAAAGTTATATAATTAAATGTGTTATTTTCCATAATGTGCTCATTTGGCTATATGAGATTGGAAATTGAATGATATATGAAATTTGAATTGAATAAGTTTGTGAAAGCTAAAGTTAGCAAAGTGTGTAAGTATAATATTGAATGATGATAATTCGATATGAGTACATGTATAATATTTAGAAAAATTGTGTGAGATAGTATATCGTGCTTTTGACATTGTAATGAAATTATTTGTTATGTTAAGTTTATTAAGATACGAGCTTATTAAGCTTTATAGTTTACTTTGTGTTATTTCTCTATGTTTTATAGTGATTCGGATTTTCGCTCAAGTTGGAAGTAGGCGGAGATCGTATCACACTATTCGATTTATATTTCGGTATTTATACAATTATAACTTGGTTATATGGCATGTATAGGCTAGTAAGTTGATGATATATTTTGGTATGATTTATAGATAATGAGTTGATTTGTTTGAGAAGCATGACTTAGTTGATGGAAAGATTATAGAATGCATTTAGAAGTTATGTGAGCTTAATGATTGTGGCATATTATTTTGGTATGTAATTGATCATGAAATTGAATAGTAGAAAGAATGGTTATACATGGCATAGTATGTGTTTGGAATAATATGTTTTGGTTGCTTATATATGTATCGAACTATGGCATGAAATGTTTTATTTTAGGAAGGCATGAGGAGGGTAAGAAATGTAGATTAAACCAAGCCTATTTTTATTTCACACGACCTGGCACACGGGCATGTCCTCGGCCGTATGGTGCAAGTCAGTATGTATGCCCTGTTTTTACATGGCTTGTGACACGGATGTGTCTGGTGGCCATGTGAGGCACACAGTCTGTTCACACGGGCGCGTGACCACTGATTTCATTAAAAATTTTATAAGTTCCCAAAGTTTTTATATGTTATCAGTTTAGTCCTGAACCATCTTTAAAGTATGTTTATGGCCTCGTAGGCCCTCTTAAGGTACAATGTGAATTTGTTGGATCGGTTTTATATATGAATGCATAAATGTATATGTTATGTATGTGAATGATGTGTATTGATTGGTAATAACTCGTAACCCTATTTCAACGATGAATACGGGTTAGGAGTGTTACATTTAGTTGGTATCAAAGCTACGATTTAGTCGATTCTAGGATTAACGTAGCGTGTCATAGTCTAGCTATACATGCCATAATTAACCTGTGATAGTGTGATATCTCTCAATTTTGACAAGAATTGTTCTAATTAGACAGATATGCTTTCCAACCGAGCTAATTCTGATAGCACAGAATGTGATACTCAAACGTTTGAGTGAAAATGTGTTGGTGATGAGTTGAAACTCATAAAGGTATGAATCAGAGTGCATGATATTCTACTATTGATAAATGTTATACTTATATGAGTATATGAGTTGTGATGTTTGGTATATGAATGCTATGTGAATATTTTAATCTTGAATTAATGATTTGATTTAACGTGTGAGCTATGTGTTAAGTACAAAAGTGATCATAAGTAAATGATTGTTAGGTGTTTTGAGAATGTGGAATTAGTAATGACTGGTCATTCATAATTGTATGTGTGATATGCATGTTTACATGAGAGTTAAAATTTTAGGCTTTACTACCCTCACGCCCCTCATCGGTAAAGTATTGTAATGAAATCCGTATTATATAGATTAAATAAGTTTACAAGTATGGAATTACAGAGTTTCATGATTGAAGGATTAGTATTTTGATCAGATAAGAGAATGAGTTCGCAAGTGAAGATAGTAACAGAAAAGATATTGAACCGTGTTGAATGCCATTTGTAATATGCAAAGTCACTGTTAAAGAAGAAGTTGAATTCGAAGAGATGAAAGTATTCAAGTATGATGTCTAAAGAACATAGTAATTGGAAGTTCTTTTGAATTGATTTCTGTTAGTAATGGGATAATGTGAAGTCAGTGATGACAAAATTAGACAATGGAATAATGTTTGAATTGAAATGATAGCTGAGTGCAATGGTTATAGTCAGGTAGATACTATGGTTTCTTTAGAGCATTCTATGTGTACATTTATCCTCAGAAGTATATGTGACTGTTTAATTTCAGAAGGAATTCTTATCGTATGAGAACATTAGCTAAACATACTAAAAGACAAAGGTGTTGTTAGTCTGTTTGAGTTATGCTTGACATTGCTCTGTCTTTCTCTGGTAATTTATTCCATAGTGTGAATATGAAAGTCGATGGTAAAATCTGTATGATGCTAATATTCTGTTTCTACTGGCTATGGTTGTATTGAAAATAAGTGAAGATTATATTGCTTCTGTTATTGTGGATTTCAGTATTCATGAGTGACATTGTTCTTTCTGGAAATTTTTTGGGATATCATCGAAATTGTTATCATTCTATAGGGGTTTTCATTTTCAAAAATCCTATGTAGCTTCATACGTTGAAATTTCGCTATCCTGGTTTTTCCTATGATTCTATGTGATTTTCTGTAAGAGATATCCATTTGACTGAAATGACTATATCTATTATAATTATAATTTCTATTTTGAAATATGGGAGTATTATAGTACCATTATCAGAGTTATAGAAGTTGTGTTTCTGCATTCATTGTTGTTTAAACCATATTTGATTTTTCTTCTGTATTCAAATGCTTTATTGATAGCCGAGATAATACTTTACTCAAATTCTTTATTGACAGCCGAGATAATATCTATTTATAGGGTTGAGGCATTGTTCTCATTAAGGCCTAATGATTTCTATCTGTTAAAGGTGACTTCAGTATAATTTAGAGCTCCGATGATTAATATATGAGACAATTTTATTATAAACTCTTTTCTAGTTTTCGTGAAAAGTTTAACATTAGTAAAAGTGAAAATGATAGGAGATTAAGATCAAATCTGTATAATGATATGTCTAGGATTATCCTTTTCAACGAGAAGAAAAGATTTCTTCGAAAAGACTGATTCAGTGGTTTAGTCTGATTTGAATTAGTTGATTGAAAAGATAATTGGGTTATATGCGTTTCAATTTATCCACCAGACTGGAAATAAATTTTGAACTTACATGTGTGAATTAAGGTTAGTCTGGAAGAAGAATTCGTATTCTTGAAGACTTGATACAGAATTTTATCTATCGGAACAGTTCTATCTGAGAATCATAAACTTTTTATTCAACTTAGGCTGAACCAGTACTAATGTTTCGGTTGACAATATCTCTGTACAAAAAGGAAAACTTCAACAATCGAACTAACTTTAATTTATCACAAAATATCTTGTGATTCTATACAGTTACAGTTGCATTAAAAGAGTTATGTGACATAATTGGTAACTATAAAAGTTTAAAATGTTTAATGTCAGAGAAAGATTCGAATTTTGGGACTGTAAAGATGGCCTGAATTTGGCACAGCAAAGATAGCTTGAATTGTCAAAAATTTTTAAGTTAGTAAGTGATTATTATCTGAGGAAAATGAATATAGTTTCAAATGTTCTAAATAGGAAACTTTTGTATGCTTGAAGAGCGATGAATACGCTATTGATCTTATCAGGTGATGAACATATATTAGCTGAATTAGAAGTTAAATTGATGTTTACTAAGTGAAATTATAAAACTAAAAAAAATGTGTTATCAAATTGAAAGCTATAAAGAGGTTCAACCTGAATGGGTTTCTGCTTTAGAATTTTAGATATGGAATCGATAATTGGTTATTGATTCGAAATAGAGTGTGCATACTGATAAGATTCAGAATGTGTTTCTTGAATCATTGAAGTGGAAATTCAGATAAGATCCTTTGTATTTAGTATCTATTTCAGAAGTTGAAATTCAGCTTAATATGACATTTAGCGAAAGACAGGTCAAAATCTTAGTTGGGAAATTAAAGAGTTGTGAAATCTAAAGCTATGTGAGAATTGAAATGTGCTATGAGAAAACAAATCCTTAATCCACTTTCTGGTAAGATTTTCGGGGACAAAAAGCCCTAATGGGGGAAGAATTGTAACAGCCCGGTTTAGACCTTAGTCAGAATAGTGGTTTCAAAACCACAAATCTGAGTCGTTATTTTAATATTATTTTTAATATTTACAGTATATTATTTGATATGTGTAAAAATTTCGTGAATTAATTTTATCAATTAGTTGTTTAATTTGATAAAAGGATTTAATTGTAAAAATTGTAAAAGAGGCTTTCTATTTTTAAAGTACTTATTTGCTATGGTCTCTTAATTTTAAAGTCCTTAAAATGGAATTTGGCCATTGAATAATGGGAAGGACGGTTATGGGTTTAAAATGAATGATTTTATTTTGTAAAAAGGATGGATAAAATTGTAAATTGTATATTAATAGGTAATAAATAAATAAAACAAAGCCATAATACTGTTCATCTTTTTTCCACTCTCTTCAACCGAAAATAATAATGAATGAGAGTATGGAAGCTAGAGAGGAGACCAGCTACAAGTAGTGGAACACTATGAAATTGATTGCTTAGAAGTTAAAAATTTTGAAGTGGAAGGGTACTTCTTCTAAACTCTCCTTTACCTATATCTTCTTATTGATAAATTATGGTTAAATTTATTGATTTAAGTTTGACCGAATGTGTGAAGGAAGGAACAAAATTTGAATTGATAGAATCAGTGGTGGGAAATATTAGCAAGTTTTCCCTGAACTTTTATTCTTTTGTGTTTGTGAATTGGGAAAACTGTTAGTTGCTGTCCAAATTGTACCCCTATTAGTATTGTTAATTGCTACTCTGTTATTACTGGTCGATCATGGTTGATGAAATTGAATATTATGGTGATAAGGATACTTAGAAAAGGGTGTATGCATGCTGTTTTATAGACCGTTGTTTGATGTATAAATGCAGCAGTAAATTGTTGTTTAGATGTCAATAAATGTAGTCTGAGTGGCCTTAAATTATGTTAATAATGGTTGAAGTTTCCAATGAATATATAGTGATGTATTTACTATGTCTGAAACTTGAGAAAGAGAGTGTTTGATACTGTTATTAATGTAGCTGGGAAGATAATAAAAGACCAGACTAATGTTGCATATGTATGACCGAATGCCTTTTGATGTGTTATATTAATGATATTTATTAGTGGCAGCTTATGTGTAAAAATCTGAATGTTAAAGAGGGTAAATGTGACCGTTATTCAAGTTATTAAATGAGGATAAAAGTAGAGTGAATGCTATAGAATTTATGTTATAAGTGTTAGTTAATGAGTTGATTAAGTAGTGATAAATAGCCGTATTTTTTATATTGTTTAGACGGTTTATGGACTATATATTACAACAGGAGAATAAAGAAAATGATAATAATGCTAATTAATGTTGTTTAAATTGTCAAAGAGAGTGTAATTAGTGATTAATATGTGCTGCAATAATAAGTTAACTGTTAATTATTATTAAAGTTTATTTCGGTGGGTCAATTGGGCTGCTGGAAAGTAGAATTTAAATGCTGTCTGAATTGATATTAAATACCTAATTATATTGCCATATTTTGATTTTGTGTATAAATGTTGTTTATTAAAGAGTATCTTAATGTTATCCAAATATATAAGTCTTTGAGACTTTCTTTTAGGTTTCATGGACTATTATAAATTCCTACTATATTCATGTTGTTCAAAGTGGAATGAATTGCGTAATGACTATGTTTGTGTTGATCATTTGTGAGGAATAAAGATATTTTTACTAATTGTAATTAAATGATAGAATGGTTTGAGTTTGAACTTGATTTGATATTTGAGTTAGTACACAAATTGATTTATTATGTTTTCATCGTGACACAAATAGATCAATTATAAATCGTGGAAAAGAGAAGGTCATGGAATAATCATCTGTGATTTGAGGTAAGTTCGTATAATCGAACTTCAATGTATATTTATGGAATTGATGAATGATAGTATGAATGTATTCATATAATTGATTTAATTGTGGAACATAAATTAAATGTTCGAAATAAGTAAAAAAGCAGGATCGAACACAATCGTTTTGTAACGAAAGATGAATCGGCGGAAAAGACCATGGTTGGACCATGGAAATACATGATTCGTGTAAGACCATGTCTGGGACATTGGCATCGATAAGTGATTACATGTAAGACCATGTCTAAGACATTGGCATCGATATATGATTCGTGTAAGACCCTGTCTGGGACATTGGCATCGATAAGTGATTACATGTAAGACGATGTCTAGGACATTGGCATAGTTATGTGATTTCGTATAAGACCATTTTTGGGACATTGGCATCGATATATGAATCGTATAAGACCATAGTGGGGCTATTGGCATCGATATGTGATAACATGTAAGACCATATCTGGGATATGACATTGTATGTGATATACGAGACTTCTGAGTATCCGTATTGATTCTAAATGATTCAATGGTCATTCCGAGATATAAAATGATTAAGTGAATGACATTTCGATTCAGGTATGTTGGAATGGATAAAATGTTTGAAAATGAAAGGTAAGTGCATGAGCAAAGAATGTTATGTGATATATATATATGGAAATGAAATGTGAAAATGTGTAAATGAAATATGATCAAATGAATAAGATGTGATTTGTAAAGTTACATATGAGAAATTGTTAGATGCTATATGAAGGAAAGGTGAATTTGAGTACAAATGACGATATATGATTTGATAAACCGTAATTTATACATGTTTTTGTCCCATGCTTAGCACATTTATGGATGGTTTCTCCTTAGATTTGGTGAATTCGATACTCCTAATTATTTAATTTCATGTTTTATACTTAGGTGAGCATATGAGAGTAAAAAGAGCAAGAAACGGGCCGAAAATAGAGAAAATAGACCCACATAGGAAATCAACACGGCCTGGGCTTCCTTACACGGGCATGTCCCATGGCCGTGTCCCTTTGGCAAGATCGAAGCACGACTTACACGGGTAGACTACACGCCCGTGCCTATTCAACAGCCTTGACCATGGGCTGGAGTAATCACACACGGGCGTGTCGTTGTCGAGCCCAAGTATAACCCTATTCGAAAAAGGCCAATTTTGAGGGCTCTTAGGCATTCTAAAGCCTATTTAAACACCTAAGGAGGCACTTAGGAAAGGGAACGCAGAGTAGGAGGAAAGGAATTACTCAAGGGAAGCAGATTGGTCCATCTCAGAAGCCGAATTCATCATCAAGACTGAAGATCTCCCTTCAATTTCCATTTAGAGGTTTTGGGTTTTCTTTATGTTTTGTATTCATTATTCTTCTGAGATGTTTTCTTCTATAATTATGAACTAAACCCCTAAATACCTAAGGGGAATGGAACCTAAGACGGATCTTGTTATTATTATCTGAATTGTAAGATAAATATTTGACTTGTTCTTAATTATGTGTTCTTAATTCTTGTTTTAATATTCCAGGATATTGATTCGAGTTAATGCTCTTATTTAGAGGAGGAATAGACCTTGTCTAAGAGTAAATTTGTCATAATTAAGCAGAGTTGATTGCACTCCTAGAGATAGGGTGATAAGATTTTTCCGGATTAGGGTGAAACCTAATAAGGGGATCAATAGAGCGAGTTAATGCAACACTAGGTGTTAATTAGAAAGAGATTTCAATTAATCAACCTAGGGTTAGACGTTATTAGTCTTGAGAGAGATGATAATACAACTTAGGGATTTCTACGGATCAAGTCAAATGAATAAATCGTCTAATTCAGAGTCAAATAACAAGTGAAGTCTAGGTGGATTTTTCCTTAGGTATTGTCTTAATCAATCGAGTTTTCCCAAAAGATTTTTCCCAATCTTCTCCCTATGCACTCTTAGTTTAGTAATTAGTTTAGATAACCAAATCCTTTAATTTTTAGGCTGGATAATAAAAAGAAGGAAATTACTAGTACTCTTGGTTCCTTTGGGTTCGACAATCCGGTCTTGCTAAAAGTATACTACTGTTCGATAGGTACACTTGCCTTCATCGTGATAATAGATAGTTTCAAGAACAATTAATTATAAATATTTAAAACCTGTCACGAATATCACGTGTCAAGTTTTTAGCACCGTTTCCGGGGAACTAGGATATTAGGAACACTCAATTTTTATTACTTTAGCCATTCTACTTTATTTGCAATTTAAATTTTTATTTTCTTTTATTTTCTTCATTTTTGGCAAGTTTTTATAGTGTATGACTAGAAGAAACCCGTCGGGACCATTACTGTTTGATAGTGAGATCGATTGTACAGTTCGTAGAAACCAAAGAGAGATAAGGTGAAGTTTACGATACACAGAGGAAGAGCAAGAAAACGATACTTCAACCATAACTGAGGAGATGGCTGAAAACCAAGAAAATCTGCTACCTCCTGCGATTGCTGCTAATCAGAATCTTGCTCCACACACAACGTATGATTATGCTAAACCTTCTTTAACAGGAACTGAATCGAGCATTGTTAGACCTACTGTAGCTACAAATACTTTTGAACTGAAACCTAACACAATTCAAATGATACAGAAATTTGTTCGGTTTGATGGTTTGCAGGACGAAGATCACAACACTCACTTGGCAAACTTTTTGGAACTATGTGATACATTTAAAATTAATGGCGTTTTTGATGACGCCATTCTCCTTCGGTTATTCCCTTTTTCATTGAGAAACAAAGCTAACTAGTGGTTGAATTTGTTACCACGAGGGTCAATCACTACTTGGAAACAAATGCCCGAAAAGTTTTTATTACAATATTTTCTGCTAGCTAAAACGGCTAAATTACGTAATGATATCTTTTCTTTTGTGCAGATGAATTTAGAAACACTCTACGATGCATGGGAGAGATACAAAGACCTGTTGAGAAGATCCCCTCACCATGGGTTACCACTTTGGCTATAGGTTCAAACATTTCATAATAGCCTGGATCCTCCAACTCGATAGATGATCGACGCAGTCGCTGGCGGAGCTATCAATAATAAGACACCTGAAGACGCTTTTGAATTTATAGAAGAGATGTCACTGAATAATTATCAGTAGCAAGTTATGAGGACAAAGCCAAAAAAGTAGCCGGCATTTATAACGTCGATTCGGTCACCATGCTCTCTAATCAGGTAAAACTCTTGAATAAGAAAATTGACGGTTTTCTTAGTTCTTCATAGGTTCACCCAATAATGCAATGCGAAGCAAGTGGAGGTGGATCGAGCAATCCAGATTACCCACCCTATGGCCACAACATGGAGAACGAGTAGTTAAATTAGATGGGTAATAATCCTCAATCTCAAAATAATCCTTATAGTAATACTTACAATGCAGGTTGGAGGAACCACCCAAATTTCTCACGGGGAGGCCAAGGAAATTAACGACAACCACCACCTCCAGGCTTCCAACAACCACCCTACCAACAAGAGGAAAAATTGAACCTTGAGGAGATGCTAACAAAATTCATCTCGGTGTCAGAAACTCATTTTTAGAATACCGAGACATCACTTAAAAATCAACAAGCGTCAATCTAAGGGCTCGAAACTCAGATAGGTTAGCTCACTAAATTGATATCTGAATGACCACAAGGTAGCCTGCCGAGTAACACTGAATCTAACCCAAGGGAGCAAATCAATGCAAATACCATTCAAGATGAGGAAGGGTTAGTTGCACCTAAACCAGAACAGAGGCAATAAACTGTAGTAAGTAAAGGTAAGGGTGAGGTAGACCACAATGACTAGAAACCGATAAGTAAAAAGTACAAACCTCGTGTGCCATACCCAAACACGACAAAGAAAGACCGCATAGAAGAACAATTTGGTAAATTTCTTAAATTATTAAAGAAGTTACATATTAATTTACCATTTATTGAAGCTCTTTCGTAGATGCCAAACGTAGTCAAATTCTTAAAGGAGCTTTTAACAAATAAGCAGAAGTTGGATAAGGCGTCGCATGTGGAACTAAATGCGGTTTGCTCAGCCATACTACAGAATAAGCTGGCCAACAAATTAAAAGATCTAAGGAGTTTTATGATTCCCTGTTTAATTTGTAGCTTAGACGTAAATAATGCCTTGAATGATTTAGGGGCTAGTAACAATGTCATGCCTTACAAAATGTTTAAACAACTAGGTCTTGGGAAACCCAAACAAACTAGGATGAGTATTCAATTAGCCGATAAAATAATTAGATTTCCTAGGGGGATTATTGAAGATGTACTCGTTAAAATTGAAAAATTTATATTCCCAGTTGATTTCGTTGTTCTAGACATAGAAGAGGATGGTAATGTTCCTTTAATTTTAGGGAGGCCCTTTTTAGCAACTGCTAGAACAATAATTGTTGTTTGCATAGGTGAACTCACACTTCATGTGGGAGACGAAACAATCACCCTTCAAGCTCGTAATTTGAGTAACACATCAAAAATTGAAGGTGGTTGTATAAATCATTCTACTAAAATTGACCATGTGGTGCAACCTACTTTGCAGGAAATAAGTTCGAAGAACCTACACAAGCCATGCTCAAGCAACAACAAAGGACCTACCTATGAAGAACGAAGGCTAAAAATCGAGGAACTAGATGAATGGAAGACACAGAAACTGAGAACACCTGATAAACCGAAACCAAGCCAAGACGAGCTCAATATATCAACAAATCAACTTAAGGTTGGAGATAAAGTACTACTAGATGCAGCAGATCCTCACATTACCACTTCAGAACCTAATGAAGAAATTCCTCTCACGGTACTCAGTATTTTCCCATATGGTACAGTCGAGGTAAGTCACCCCAAATTTGGAACTTTTAAGGTAAACAATACTCGTCTTAAACCTTATATTTATAAAGTTGATAGCAGGGATGAGGAGTGTAAACTCCTCGAGCCACCATGATCACACACCAGAGAGGTAAGTCAAGCTTAGACTATAAATAAGTGCTTCTCAGGAGGCAACCCGAGCACTAACAGTAATGATTTATTTAGTTTTTCACATTTAACCTACTAACTGAGTCTTGAAACATAGGGTTTCCCCATCCACATGGCCAGGCACACGGGTGTGCCTTAGGTCATGCACACATTGCAGGAGGAGACATGGCCGTGCGATAAGTCGCCATGGCCGTGTGATAAGGCCATGGGCAAAACTGCAAAACCAACACGGGCGTACAACATGACCGTGTTGTGAAACCGTGGGCGTACCTGTCAAATTAGCACTGGCGTTTGACACGCCTGTGCCCAGCCCCCGTGGTCGACACTGTCAAACTAACACGGGCGTGGGATACCATACACGGGCGTAGGAGAAGTGAACGAAGTAAGACACAATCGTTCGACACAGCCATGTGTGCCCACTCGCCCAAGGAGCACGGGCGTGGGGTGAATGTCAGACGTGCCTAAAATTAAAAATCGCAAAACACACCGGCAAAAATTAGGGCACACGAGCGTGCCCCACGGCCGTGTAACCCAAAATCTATATAAACCCCTCACTATTCATCATCTCCATCATCAAAAATCCCTAACCTCAGCGATTGCAACTGCACACGCCCTACCTGCCACGCCCATGTGCCGCCTACAACACTGTTTCTGACGACCCAAGCTTCTCCCTTTTGCATATACAATGCCATCCTCACGTGGTAAGAAGACTGCTGTCCCTACCTCGAAGAAGAGGAAAGGAGCAGCGTCATCCTCGGGTCCTACCGCTGAGATCCGTCACCCTTTCCTTGATTTCCCTTTGGGACTCTAGGAGGAGCTATTTCAGACATTATGGGATCGACCCCTAGGTGCGGGCCGCTGCATTGACTGGACCATACTTGAACAGATTCAGTTACTGACGCGGTCCGAGCCCTCCTAACGACTGACCCGTAGGGGCTCTTCTTTGAGATCGTCGAGCCGATGTATCTCGAATTCACATTGGAACTCTACTCGACGTTCCATCTTTAGACCGTCATGACCAACTTCGACGATCTTGGAACGGTCCAGTTCTACCTTGGTGGTCAAGTGCGCCAGTTGAGTGTACCAGAGTTCGGGATTGCACTAGGGCTGTACACGGAGGAGTTCATGGACAAAAATGAACTCGACACCCTCCACCGCCACATCCACTACTATCCTCAGTACCGCCTCGTCCAGTCCACCAAGGAGGAGGCCCAGAGGACATTACTGATGATGTCCCTCCACGTCATGAGGACTCGCCGTCTCAGCCACCACCCATCCATCATCCAGTTCATGCAGCGGCTTCATACTCTAACATTTCTGAGCGCCTTACACTGTTTGAGCAGCAATGTTTTTAGCGTTTTGATCACATTGATGCGACTTTACATCAGATTTGTCAGCACTTTCACATCTCATTGCCACCACCACCTCGCGAACCATCCGGCGATGACGATGTTTAAAAAACTTTTTATTTATTATTTTTATTTTCACTTTTATATTTATTTATTGTATTTAAGTACTTTTTATTTCATTTTCCTTTATTATTATTATTTTAATTTTTATAATTTTCTTCAATAATTTTTAGTTTCGGCTATTTCATTATGAGTAATTATGTTTCCTTATATTTCCTAAAAAGTTCCTGATTCTATTACAGTTATAAAGAGCTCCAAATCTCATCATCGCATAGGAACTAAAAACTCCACTGGCAAAGGTTCTCCACGACTACCATGTCCTGCTCGACCACGACCATAGCTACCACCAGATATAATATTCTTTTGGCGTAGGACTTATAGACTACTGAACCTCTACCACCACCGGAGTATCCTCCTCCACTCTCATCATTTCCTTGGCTGATTATTCTTCATAACTCCAATTCAACGAGTTCATTCATCATTCAGGACGTTTCACTTCTCTCCCTATCTTATGATTATTTATCTATATTTTTCAATATATTTATCTTTGTATATTGAGGGCAATGTACATCTCAAGTGTGGGGGGTCTTTCATATCATTATTAGAAATCCCTGAATTTTGTCTTATTCTCACGTGAATCACTCATATCACTATTAGAATGAATTTTAATTAATTTATGATATGTCTTGAATTAAAACATAGGCATTTATGCATTGATTGTTTAAACTTTAAGACATTAGGGAATCAAGCATGATAAGTTGATTTTTGAAGGATTATAAACTTTTAGGTTGTTTCCCTAAGTTTAGGTATTATCGTGAGTTGAAATTCACAAGTTTAAACATTAAAAAGCCATAATTTTTGTGAGACCTTGAGCCTTTAGAGCATATTTTATTTCTTTCATGCTCACTTTTATTATGAGTGCTTTAGTATTGATTTATTATTCTAGAACTTGCTTGATTATACATGTCAAGACCACACCATTTGATTTGATATGTCAAGATGATAAAGGCACTTATGTTTAACCCACTCACTCCACAAAAGCCTACCTTCATAATTAACCCTTAGTGAACTCCTTTGAGCCTAACAAACCATTAATTGATTTACCCTCAATATTAACCCATAACTCATTATTGTTGAAATTCCCTAATTTGATCCCTATTTTTGTCAAGATTTGATTTGAACCAATTGCTTAACTTTGTTTTGTTCTTCTATGTATTTGACTTGTTCTTAAAAAAATACTTCAACACATATTAATAGTAACTTATCGTTTTTGAGTTTAAGTGTTAATTCCATATTCTGAGAAGAAACTCACTTGTATTCAACTGATGACTAGTTATTTTTCTAGCTAGGTAATTTTTCAATTCAATCTCGATTCTAACCTTTTCCTTCAGCTTGTGACCACACCCCCTAACCAAAGCCACGTTACAATCCTCTAAAGACCTTTTTGATTGATGTATCATCTCAATATCTAGTGGAGGAGATTTGATTTTCATGCAAGCCTATGGTAATAACTTTTCATATTGACTAATGGGTGCTTTAATTGATGTCCTTAAACACCTTGAGTGATTTGAATGAATCATTAGTGATGATGTTAAACTCTGTGATATTTTGATCAAAGGTAATCACTTAGATAAGGGGAGACACCAATATTTTCTTGATAAAATACTCAACTTGGAATGTTTGAAACTTTGATTTACTTTTAGTTGAATTTTCAATGTATAAATACTTGTGGATTATTTTGAGATATTATTGATAGGGATTATAAATCAAGAAGAATTTATTTTGATTGTGAGTTGAGGATTTTGCTTGAGGACAAGCAAACGCTTGAGTGTGGGGGTATTTGATAAACCGTAATTTATACATGTTTTTATCCCATGCTTAGCACATTTATGGATGGTTTCTCCTTAGATTTGGTGAATTCGATGCTCCTAATTCTTTAATTTCATGTTTTATACTTAAGTGAGCATAGGAAAGTAAAAAGAGCGAGAAACGGGCAGAAAATAGAGAAAATGGACCCACATGGGAAATCAACACGGCCTGGCCTTCCTCACACGGGCGTGTCATGTCCCTTTGGCAGGATCGAAGCACGACTTACATAGGTAGACTACATGCTTGTGCCTATTCAACATCCTTGACCACGGGCTGGAGTAATCGCACACGAGTGTGTCCCTAATGAGCCCAAGTATAACCCTATTCGGAAAAGGCCAATTTTGAGGGCTCTTAGGCATTCTAAAGCCTATTTAAACACCTGAGGAGGCACTTAGGAAAGGGGATGCAGAGTAGGAGGCAAGGAATTACTCAAGGGAAGCCGATTGGTCCATCTCAGAAGCAGGATTCATCATCAAGACTGAAGATCTCCCTTCAATTTCCATTCAGGGGTTTTGGGTTTTCTTTATGTTTTGTATTCAGTTTTAATCTGAGATGTTTTCTTCTATAATTATGAACTAAACCCCCTAAATACCTAAGGGGAATGAAACCTAAGACGGATCTTGTTATTATTACCTGAATTGTATGATAAATATTTGACTTGTTCTTAATTATGTGTTCTTAATTCTTGTTTTAATATTCTAGGATATTGATTCTAGTTAATGCTCTTATTAAGAGAAGGAATAGACCCTGTCTAAGAGTAAATTTTTCATAATTAAGCAGAATTGATTGCACGCCTAGAGATAGGGTGATAAGATTTTTCCGGATTAAGGTGAAACCTAATAAGGGGATCCGTAAATCGAGTTAATCCAACACTAGGTGTTAATTAGAAAGAGATTTCAATTAATCAACCTAGGGTTAGACGTTATTAGTCTTGAGAGAGATAATAATATAACTTAGGGATTTCTACGGATCAAGTCAAATGAATAAATTGTTTGATTCAGAGTCAAATAACAAGTGAAGTCTAGGTGGATTTTTCCTTGGATATTGTCTTAATCAATCAAGTTTTCCCAAAAGCTTTTTCCCAATCTTCTCTCTGTGCACTCTTAGTTTAGTAATTAGTTTAGATAACCAAATCCTTTAATTTTTAGGCTAGATAATAAAAAGAAGGTAATTCTAGTACTTTTGGTTCCTTTGAGTTCGACAATCTGGTCATGCTAAAGCTATACTACTGTTCGATAGGTACACTTGCCTTCATCGTGATAATAGTTAGTTTCAAGAACGATTAATTATAAATATTTAAAACCTGTCGCAAATATCACGTATCATGATTCATACAAGAAAGTTATATAATTAAATGTGTTATTTTCCATAATGTGCTCCTTTGGTTATATGAGATTGGAAATTGAATGATATATGAAAATTGAATTGAATAAGTTTGTGAAAGCTAAAGTTAGCAAAGTGAGTAAGTATAATATTGAATAATGATAATTCAATATGAGTACATGTATAATATTTAGAAAAATTGTGTGAGATAGTATATCATGCTTTTGACATTGTAATGAAATTATTTGTTATGTTAAGTTTATTAAGATACGAGCTTCCTAAGCTTTATAGCTTACTTTGAGTTATTTCTCTATGTTTTATAGTGATTTGAACGTTCGCTCGGGTTGGAAGTCAGCGGACATTGTATCACACTATTCAGTTTTGATTTCGATATTTATACAATTTTAACTTGGTTATATGGCATGTATAGGCTAGTAAGTTGATGATATACTTTGGTATGATTTATAGATGATGAGTTGATTTGTTTGAGAAGCATGATTTTGTTGATGGAAAGATTATAGAATGCATTTAGAAGTTATGTGAGTTTAATGATTGTGGCATATTATTTTGGTATGTAGTTGATCATGAAATTGAGTAGTAGGAAGAATGGTTATACATGGCATAGTATGTGTTTGGAATAATATGTTTTGGTTGCTTATATATGTATCGAAATGGCATGAAATGTTTTATTGTAGGAAGGCATGAGGAGGGTAAGAAATGTGGCTTAAACCAAGCCTATTTTTATTTCACACGGCTTGGCACATGGGCATGTCCTCGACCGTATGGTGCAAGTTAGTATGTATGCCCTGTTTTCACACGGCTTGTGACACAGGCGTGTCTGGTGGCCGTGTGAGGCACACAGTCTGTTCACATGGGTGTGTGACCACTGATTTCATTAAAAATTTTATAAGTTCCCAAAGTTTTTATATGTTACCGGTTTAGTCCCGAACCATCTTTAAGGCATGTTTATGGCCTCGTAGGCCCTCTTAAGGTACAATGTGAATTTGTTAGATGGATTTTATATATGAATGCATAAATGTATATGTTATGTATGTGAATGATGTGTATTGATTGGTAATGCCTCGTAACCTTATTCCAATGATGAATACGGTTTAGGTGTGTTACAGGGACTGTGTCTGAGGCGTTACCGGACTCAAACATACACATTCATACAAAACTAGACCATAAAATTTTATTCAATCTAAAACCATTCATAAACATGCACCTTGTCCCTTATATGGGCACGAGGCCGAAAATGTACATTGGGTGTGGTTTAGGACTAAACCGAGAACTTTTGGAATTTTTGTGACACTTAGAAAATTTTCTTATTTTGGAGGGTCACAGGCCTGTGTGGGTAGGCCGTGTGGGCACACACGCCCATCTGGCTTGGGACATGCCCATGTCCGTAGCCCGTGTAACTCTCTGTTTATGGCGTCATCAACTAAATAGGGTCACATGGTCGAGTCACATGCCCATGTGCTTAGGCCATGTGGCGAATTAAATTCCAAAAATTAGGTGTAGGCTTCACACGGCCTGGACACACGCCCATGTCCTGAGGCTATGTCCTTCACATGGTTGAGACACACGGCCGTGTCTCTGCCCGTGTGTTTACTACTGGACATTCTATTTTTCCTAATTAGGGTGCAGGGGACACACAGCCGGATCACATACCCATGGGGCAGACCGTGTGTCACACACAGTCTAGACACATGCTCGTGTGCCTACCCGTGTGGACAACTTGAGGCTATTTCCCAAGCCTTTCGTCACCCTAAGTAACACATGCACACTAACACATCTTAATGACATCCTACCTGGCATAAATGAGCACTTGTACATTCATAAACATGGCTCATGCATATCAACTTCTTATTAATTTATACTTGCTTAAGACTTCATATTTTATTTACACCAAGCTTACCAAATCACATGCAATATGAAACATCAATTTACTTCCATTTCATACATTCATGCCTTAGTTGTTATTATGTCATTTACTCACATTTCCATCATCAAACATCTATGAACATATCCACAATTAATCCATACTAAATGAATTTAACCACATCATGAATGACCTTAGCACATGCATGCATATATGAATAAGATTACATCCCCATAATTAATATGGGCCATATCTCATGGCCATATACAAAATGAATCATTAAATCATTATAAGCCAACACATTTGGCTACACAAATATGACATATAACAAAAAGACCAAGTCCCTATACATGCCCTACTTAAAATACTTGAATTTTACTATACCCAAAAGAGTAGTTTGATAGTGTGAATCGAGCTTTGACGTCCTTTGATCCCCGAGCTAGCTTGGTGATACTATAAGAAAATGGAAAAGAAAGAGGAGTAAGTGTAACACCTCAAACCCAGCCTGGACATTATGGCTGAATCTGGCGATGTCACATTGAAGTGTTTTTCGTAAAGCATGAGATCTTTGCAAAGCCCAATTTTATCAAGCCTCTTTGTGTGATCTAAAAGATGATTTTAAAACTTGCATCGCTATCAAAAGTATTTACTTTAAAATGTTATTAACTTAAAAATCTCGTTTGTAGTGGAAGCTTTTTAAAAATAGTTGCGTACTAGCGTTTACTTGTAAAATGTTGTTTTCTTGCATAGCTCTTAAAATTGTTTACGTATTCGTGGTATTTTTGAAAAACATTAATCTTTTGAAAATCCGTGTCATACTGCTAGCAGTTATAAATCAATATAAATAAAACCCCAAATTAAAATGTTAAAAATTTAAAGAGGCCTTATTACATAAAAATACCCAAATTAAACTACTTATAAATTAAAAGACAAATATGGGAGTGTCAGCTATTGTGTGGCCACCTTCGAGTCCTTCGCAATGTCGATCCGCCTAAGGATTACCTATGCAGAAACACAAAAGGGTGAGTTTACAAAAACTCAGTATGTAATTCCCTTAATAAGCAAACATTCAAACATACAGTGAGCAAAAACAGTCTGGGCCTAAGCCCATATCAGTAATAGTTGGAGTACCAATTTCGGCTTTAGCCCATCTCATTACAGAATGGTCATGTGTTCGGGCCTTGGCCCAATTCAGTAACAGTAAATAGTGCAGTATCAATAAACAGTATGCAAGTCCTACCAATCCAGCCTCTACACACCATCTCCGTCCAGCCCTACACTCCATGTGGGGATATAATCAACCCACCCATCCCTACACTCCAAAATTAGCACCAGTTGCGACACTAAATAGTATTTGCAGCAGAGCTGCAAGTATAATAGGCTTAGAGCCATCAGTATTTTGCAGCAGAGCTACCAGTACAGTACACTTCGTCCAATCATATAAAAACCCATCCCCATGCAATGCATCATGCAACGTGTCATGTCATATCATAATATTATACATGTACTCAATACAATTGCAAATAACATGCTAAAATATAAACATACATCACATAGGGGCAAAACAGTCATCAGAGCATATAAAGGCAATATAGTCATTTTACCACATAAGGGCAAACTGCCATTCTACCACATAAGGGAAAAACAGTCATTTTACTACGTAAGGGCAAAACAATCATTTTACCATGTAGGGGCATTTCAGTCATTTTATCCACTAGGGCAAAATAGTAATTTTACCACATATGGCAAAATAGTCTATTTACTATATAGGGGCATTTCAGTCATTTTATCCACTAGGGGTCTATGTACACTTACTGACCCAACAGTAGGTCACAGTTGTCTCGGGTGACCCATGCAACCTTAACGGTCAAATAGTGAAAATGGGCCTAAGGCCTATATTACGGGCCCATGTAGGCCCACACGCCCGTGTGGCCTACAAAGCTCAAAAATGGCCTTAGCCGCGTAAACTACACAGCCTAGCCCAATAGTCTCCACACGTCCGTGTGATTTACTCGTGTGGGGCCCACGAGCTCGTGGGGCCCAAAATGGCCCAAGCCCACGAATTCACTCATGGTGGCCTCTACGATCGAACACCCACATCTATGCGTTCGGATTACCACACAAGCGAGCACACGCTCGTGTAGCGTCAATAGTCATACTTTTCTGGCTTTTGCCGATCTACGTTTACAGTAGTGTAGTTACACACCTATTTACAGAAAACACGCACGTAGTCCTTGAGCATTCCAAACCTTGATCCAATCCACAAACATTCAATTAGTCACGAGGTAATTAAATTAGTACTACTCCTCTCCATACCTGTAACACCCTGTACCCGAGACCATTGCCGGAGTCGAACACGAGGTGTTAACGGGCTTAATTCATTACTTAAACGGCTCATACAATTCGTTTTAAAATTTTCTAGACAAGCTGGCTAACTGCATCGCATTCGCTTTAAAAATCATATCTCGAGTTCCGAAACTCGAAATCCAATTATGTAAATTTTTCCTGAAACAAGACTCATATATCTATCTAGTAAAATTTTTTTTAAAATTTTTGGTTAGGCCAATTAGTACAGTTTATTAGTTAAAATCTCCCCTATTTCAGGGTTCGACTACTCTGACCTCTGTGCATTACAAATTAAGTATCTCCTTGTACAGGGCTTCAATGCCTATGCCGTTTGTCTCTAATAAAACTAGACTCAATAATGAATCTGTACATATAAAGAACGACTTCTAATTATCTTTGTAAAATTTATGGTGAATTTCCTAAGTCAGAACAGGGGATCCAGAAATCGCTCTAGCCCTGTTTCACAAAAATTTAAACATCTCATAAAATATAGCTCATATAGTCATTTCGTTTCTTCCATATGCAAATAGACTCATCAAGCTTCGATTATATAATTTATTCATTATTTAATTCCATTTGTACTATTTTTAGTGATTTTTCAAATTCACATCACTATTGCTGTCTGAATCTATTTTATGGTAAATTTTACCTATTTCATGGTTTTCCATGGATTAACTAGTAATTTGACATACATATCACCAAATATGATCATGATTAGCTATTCCAATGGCTAATCATTACCAAGTATTTCCATACTACTCAATAACCATATCATAAGTGTAACACCAAAAATGATCAGCCATGACATACGGCATAATAATCAAATAGACTTAGACTATTACTCAACCAAAACCGAATTCGAACCTAAGATTAAAGTCATTCTCAATGCATGAAATGCTTACCACAAACATCATCCATTCGTAGTACTGATCACTTTAACTAAAATGAATTTAAACCACTATCAATCATAACCAAATTATCAAGACCAAACTTACTAAAACTTATAACTAAGCACCCATAAGACCAAATCCAAACTTAACATTTAAGCCATATTTGCATGGCTAAAAGTATACATATCAAAGTTCAAACAAAACATAATAGCCTATACATGCCGAAATGTTCTCTTAGACCAACTAAGAAGAAGGTACCAAAAAGTTGCAAGCTGGCGTGATGACTTCGACGATGGTCCCGAGCACACAAAATGGGTCAAAGAAACCTAAATAAGTAACAAGTAAACACACCAAATGAGTATATAACTCAGTAAGTCAGAAGCATTACACGACCGTCCATTAATAAAAGATCATAAGAGAAAACAAATAATGCAAGATCAATTACTCCATCCATACCGAACTATGCTATAATTTCTTAGATTTTCGGTTCAATCTCATGCCAAGTCCTACAATCCTACCAAATACCAAAACAACCCAATTGATTCAGATTCATTTCCTCACAGCATGGAACAATGATGCACTAGGTAAATTTATACATACACATCACATGTCTCAAATTCGATATTTTAGTTAATAGTACAATCACTTAGTTCTTTCATGCACCTTTTATATTATCAACCGTATTCGCACACATAGTGCTAATTACACTCGCACACATAGTGCCATAGTAAACCGCACACATAGTGCATTGGAGTTTCTCTCATTCTTCAACATCCAAATCGGCACACCTAGTGCCACTTAATTCCGCACACATAGTGCCATATGTCAACTCATTATGATAAGGCAATTTACTTAACTCAAATAGCACATATGGTTACATTAATAAATAGGAAAATCACTCCAAAAGAATACCTAATAAAAGGAATTCTTTTATGATTCACTAATATTATTTATATACAAGCTAATCAACCTTACAAAAATGCTTAAGGACTTACCTTATGTCGGATGGAATGATTCCCAATCGACTACTCAATATTCTTTGCTTTGCCTTTGCTTGGTTCCACTCCTTTGGATTCTTGAGCTAGAATAAATAAGTTAATAGTTTAATTTACCTTGCAAGATATTCATAAATATGTAAATTTAATGATTCCACTTCTTCTTACAACCCTCCTTGTTCCAAATATCAAAATTTCAACTAATGTTTATATTATACCTCAAAGCCGAATGTATTATCATTATCAAAATAACATTTGGTCATCATTTTGTCATTCAACACATATTTTCACTTCATAAACATTTTGACCGTATACTTCTAAACTAGCAAAAGCTCCCCATTTATTCGTACTATCTTTTAAATACTATCAAGTTCATATACTTCTAATTTCTTAAGTTCAACATCTTAATGCCCATTATAGCCACTCCCATAATCTAAATTTAAAAATCGGCAACACCCACATTTCAACTATCTTAGCCGAATACTCCTCAACACTTAGACTAAAGTATGCACATTAAACTTAATACAACTTTCATTATACCTTTCACCCTAAAACATAATTTATAAATCTCACCCTTCCTTCCATGTTTCAGTTTATTATTCAAATTACCTCATAACATGAACATTTTCTTCAACTAATCTAGCATGACTCATTCGGCCTTAACAATGAACCACTTTTCATACAAGGACAAAAATAAATCAAATGAACCTTCCATTTAAACCCCATTCTATCGTCTATTTATTCAATAATACATGTAAACAACTACTAATTCTAGTACTTTGATACACGGTTTAGTGCCCAACCATCATAAAAGTTTGAATTTTTCTTAATATTGTCAAAATACATTCACAAATTAACTTAAACATATAAGAAGATTTAACTAACACTTCAAAACTTACCTCCTACTAGCAAGAAGTAGTGCTGAATTGCCTTAATGAGAATTTTCCTTTTTCTTTTCTTTGGTTTCGGTTTTTGGAGGAAGAAGGAGATGAACACACTCTCTCTCCTTGAATTTCTTCTTTATTCATCTATTTTTCTTATTAATTCATTTTATTTTAAATATTTTAATCATTTTCTAACCAAATATTATAATTAATTGAATTTAGTGGAGGGTCATCACCACTTGGCCGGCCACTTATTGAATTTTTGGGTATTTTGACATGCAAACCCAAGCTTTCACACTTTGTAGTTATTTGGTCCTTACAATTTGCCTATCATATTTTCTAAGTTTCTCAACTAAGACCTTTCAAGAAAAATTCACATTCATAAGTCTAAATTAAAACATCAAATTTTCACACATGCACTAATACACATAGAGGATATGCAACTAAATTTTAAATAAATTTTATGACTCGGTTTTGCGGTCCCGAAACCACATTCCGACTAGGGTCGAATTAGGGCTGTCACAATACCACTTATCCAAAGATCAATTGTCACATACCTTGTTTCGAACTCCCAAGCCCTTACATACCTAAACCGTTGACCAAGAATGATTTTCCCCCTTCTTCGGTTATTATCTGCATATCAACCAAATCTATTAACTTTGATCATATTGTTCGTACAACCGTTTGAACCAAGCGTAAACCACTTATCGAAAACCACTTATCGAAACATAAAACTGATTATAGAGAAGGGAAGTAATTGGTCTACCTCTACAACGAACACCTTATGCGACAGAGGCAAAGGCTTAGCACAAACCGCCCCTAACAAATATCGGTGGCCAAGAATACATTAGATGGAAACTATTAACATGGCAGAAAGAGCAGAGAGGAGAGAATAACTATGTGCACTTAAACTGAGAGCCAGATTTACCAACGCAGAACCGGTGAATAGAATGACTACAGAAATGGCGGATAGCAACGAAAGGAAAGACGGTCATAGTGAGGGTAAGAGAGGTAGGAGTATACAGCCAAGTATTATGATTGAGAGAGAGGAAAGATAAGAAGAGAATCGGCTAGCCAAGAAATGATTAAGGGGAGAGGGAGAGGAGAAGGAACTGGTCAAGCATTAAGAGTTAAAAGCCAAAGAATTTGAGAGAGGGGAATAGAGGGAACATTCGACCAAGGAGAACAACAAACAACATAAAAGAAAAGAAAGGTACTAGTTGTACCCACAACAATAATCGGTCTCCAAGAGAAAAAACATCTGGCAAAAATAGAAAATCAAAATGAAAAGTTTGGCACAATGGGAGAAAATGTAAGCTAATACCATCCCAAGCCGAATTCTTGAGAACCACCAGTTCCAAAATCGGCTCCCTCTCCCACTCCTCTCCAATTTTGAGGTTTGGCAACCTACAAATCCCACATTCGGTATGCTACTCGCTCTTTCCTCAACCTCCATTGATTTTCTCCTACAATCTCTTCTCAAATCCCTCAACCGATCTTAACTACACAGTTCAAACTCCACTCTTAGACTTTTAATGAAACACAAACTCTAGTCATCCATCACTGCAAAATTTTAATCCCTTCACGCATGCAGGGATTCGAACCTCAGACCTCAGGTATAGATGACACGCCTCTTATCCCCTAAACCAGCAGGCCCTTTTCTGTTATGTTTTTCCCCTATTTATTTAAAAGCCTACTACCTAGAGACAGTGCTTATTCCTTTAAAAACAAAACTTTTTTGCACCTGCTCAGGCTTGAACCCAAGACTTCTCAGCCACTTCCCAGAACACTTAACCACTGAAACAGACGTGCAATTGTGTCACCTTTTTGCAGAATTAAACATTTATGTGCTATCTCCTGTTCCTATACTCAATACCTAATACTTCTAGGCCCAAAATTCGGATTGCTATAGTAAGCATATGTAACACCCCGAACCCGAGACCGACACCGGAGTCGAACACGAGGTGTTAGCAGGCTTTAAACCCTTTATAAAAAATATTTCTCAGACACTGCCAATCTGCGTACTAGTCGCTTTAAAAATCATATCTTGAGTTTCACAACTCGAAAATCAGTTTCGTGATTTTTCACTGAAAATAGACTCATATGCCCATCTACATATTTTTTTCTAGAATTTTTAGTCGGGCCAATTAGTACAGTTTATTAGTCAAAGTCTCCCATGTTACAGGGATCGACTACACTGACCTTTGCGCATTACGACCTGGATATCTCCCTGCACAGAGATTCAATACTGATGCCGTTTGTTTCTATAGAAACTAGACTCAGAGAGGAATCTATCCATATATGGTATGACTCCTAATTCTCTCTGGTTAATTTATAATGAATTTCCAAAGTTGGAATAGGGAATCCAGAAACCGTTCTGGCCCTGTCTCACGAGAACCTGAATATCTCTTAACATACTGTCCATATGATCTTTTCGTTGCTTCTATATGAAAATAGACTCATCGAGCTTCGAATACATAATTTATTCATCAATTAATCCCACTCCTACTATTTTTAGTGATTTTTCAATCTCACATCACTGCTGCTGCCAGCATCTGTTATGAAAGCAACTATGCCCATTTCGTGATTTCTCCTTGATCTAACTAGTGATTCGTCATACATATCACAAATTATGATCATGACTAGCCATGCCAAAGGCTAATCATTGTCAAACATCCCCCTACTACACTATTTCCATATCATGAATTTTAACACCAAAATAATAAACCATGACATATGGCATAAAAATCGTATTACCAAGACTTACGACCCAACATTAGAACCAAATTCAACCGAACATTATGCCATTTTCGCATGGCTAAAAGTTTACATACCAAATTTCAACAAAACATATGAGCCTATACATGCCGAAATGTTCTCTTAGACCAACTAAGAAGAAAATACCAAAGGTTGCTAGCCGGTGTGATGACTTCGACGACGGCACGATCACGCAAAAAGAGACGAGTCCAAGAAACCTAGAATAGGTGACAAGCAAACACCGAATGAGTATATAACTCAGTAAGCCATAAGCATTCCACAACCATCCATTAATAAAATTATCACAACAGGAAACAATGAAATGAGGTTAAGTACTCCATCCATACCAAACTATACCATAGTTCCTTAAACCCTATGGTTCAATCCCATACCAAGTCCTACATTGGCCTTTCATACATCATTTTATTTTTGTTATAATCATACAATTAAACGAACTTTCACCTATTCCACAATGAACCTTATGTACGTGACTTCAACTATAATCGTCACATAGGTTCAAAACTTACCAAGCTCAACTCCAAATATAAACATAGCGCCTATTAGCCATGAACTCAAGGTACTTACCTTTTCCGCTGTCCAAAATTGACTCGGTAAAGTCGCACCCTTCATGTAAATAATTTATAGAAAATATATATTGAGTTCGCACACATAGTGCTTAAT
This sequence comes from Gossypium hirsutum, assembly GCF_007990345.1. Lineage (NCBI taxonomy): Eukaryota > Viridiplantae > Streptophyta > Magnoliopsida > Malvales > Malvaceae > Gossypium > Gossypium hirsutum. Next base: position 58,602,416 of record NC_053429.1, on the reverse strand, counting down.
AATCAACCGCGCACACTTAGTGCCATGTACTTTAAACTCACACACTTAGTGCCATGCATTTCAAGTTCGCACACTTACCTTTTCCGCTGTCCAAAATCGACTCGGTAAAGTCGCACCCTTAATGTAAATAATTTATAGAAAATATATATTGGGTTCGCACACATAGTGCTCAATAATCAACCGCGCACACTTAGTGCCATGCACTTTAAACTCACACACTTAGTGCCATGCATTTCAAGTTCGCACACTTACCTTTTCCGCTGTCCAAAATCGACTCGGTAAAGTCGCACCCTTAATGTAAATAATTTATAGAAAATATATATTGGGTTCGCACACATAGTGCTTAATAATCAACCGCGCACACTTAGTGCCATGTACTTTAAACTCGCACACTTAGTGCTGTACAATTTAAACCCGCACACTTAGTGCCAATCTCATGACCGTGAACACTTATTGCCCGCACACTTAGTGCCGAAAACCAGCCACTCAATAGGCTTCACTTCCTTTTTACATTCGACAAATTTCATCTCTACTTACATATTCATTTGTATACATTTCATCTCATTAAACACAATGGTGTAGGTATTACGATCCTTTAATCAATACCAAAGATATGCTTAATGACTTACTTGTGTTGGGTAAGATGGTTCCAACTCGGCTACTCGATGATCTTTTCTTTGCCTTTGCTCGAGTCTCCTCCTTTAACTCCTTGAGCTTAATCAATAAATCAACTAGTTTAACCGTCTTGCTAAATATTTACAATCCAATTACACATGCATATGTATGTTAGTATATTCGGCAATCACCCTTACTAATCACCCACTTGATCAATTATAGAGAATCAAAGTTAATATCACAATGTGTACCCTATATGGCCCATTATACATAATCAATTTTAACATCATCTATATATTTACTCATATGGCCGAATATACCTAATCATACATACACCTAACCAAAAAATAATTTCTAAAATCTTTATATCATTTATACACTAGTAAAGCATCCTCTCCCTTTCCATCAATTTAGCACATGCATTACTCATTAACCTACAAAAATTATATTCGGCCTTAGCACACAACTTGCTAGCCGATTCTTCCCCATCTAGCAACCAATGCACATATTTGCTCACTCAAAAATGCTAAAAAAAAAGAGATTCAAGAATCATCAATCCACCATCACATGCATCATTAACAAGCTTCATATTTAGCATGCAATGGCATTAACACAAACTCCACCTAGGCCGAATCTTAACTCATCTTCATGCCTCATCACCACAACATCAAACATCAAAATACCAACCAAGAATGTAACATGCATGGCCGAATATCATCTCCATCATTTAACAAAGTTTGAACCATGGCTAGGTAGATTTCAAACTTACAACTTAAAATATACATGAATCTCAAAGAATAATATCAAACATACCTCAATCTAGTTACATGCATGGCCAAACTTCCTCCTAATTCTCTTCCAAACCAAACATGAAGCAAGAACTCCTTCCTCCTCCCTTAGAATTTTCGGTCAAAAGAAGATGAAAAAGGATGAACAAAATTTTTCTTTTCCTTTCTTTAGCTCACGGCAATGGGGGGGGGAAACAACCACTCATTTTTTTGTTTTTCCTTTCTTTATTACCCATATTCCTTATTTTTTTTTCCCTACATACCTCACTAGGCCAACATGTTCCCAACATGTTTCCACCCATAGCATGGCCAACCACTAGCTCAAATTTTGGGTAATTTGACATGCAAACCCATCATTTTCACAACATGCATTAATAGACCATTTTAAATTAGCCTATCATATTTTCACCATGTCTCATATCGATCCCTATTTAATAATTTCTCATGCAATTGGCAAAATTGGAGAATGAAACTTCCACATACTCATGTACACACATAATAAGCATAGAATATGGAAATTAATTATTTTATGACTCGGTTTTGTGGTCCCGAAACCACTTCCCGACTAGGGTCAATTTTGGGCTGTTACAGCATAAATCTTAGTAAGTTTGCCTATAAATACTTAACAACATTAACCATGCATTATTGTACACATAACACAGTAATATTTATCACAATGTCATCAAGTATCATAGGTACATTTTAAGTCATGCCATTTACATATTATACAATAAAACTCATGATCATAATTCATTTATTCACTTCTTCTGAGGTCTCATCGATTCATAATCTCAATGTTCATGAGCTTTTTGTACGTACTTATACCCTTTCAACATGACCATACCTTGTCATCCTTTTGTCATAATCGTTGGATTACTTGTTGAAACACTTGGAAAACTAAAGGATACTCGGGAACTCTCATACACATGGTAGGATGTCATTGCCATATCTCGGATATGGTCTTACATGGGATCACATATCGGTGCCAATGCCATGTCCCAGACACGGTCTTACATGGGATTGTAGATCGATGCCAAGCCATGTCCAAGACATGGTCTTACATGGGATCATAGATCGATGCCAATGCCATGTCCAAGACATGGTCTTATATGGGATCACATATCGATGCCAATAGCCCAGCTATGGCCTTACATGAAAGTAAGTATCGATGCCAAAGCCATGTCCCAGGCATGGTCTTACATGGGATCGCATATAACCCTAATGTCATGACATTTGTATCCTAACTATTCCTAAGGTTCAACCAAGGTTTCGAGGTATCAAACTTCTTCTAATCGTCATCAAGTCATCATTAATTAAATCCACAAAGACAATTACACAATTCATGCAATATTAAAGCATTAAAAAATATAATAATGTAATGTTGCATTATTTACACACGAACTTACATCGATACTAAAATATGGCTAACTATTCGATTTAGTCCACAACCTTGTTCTTTCCTCAGTTTAGGCTCGAACTCCATTTTTCTTGATCTATAATAGAAAATTTCACTTATTTAATTATCACATTTTTCAAATCAGTCCATAAATCATACTTTGGAAAAATTATAATTTTGCCTCCAAACTTTCACATATTTACAAATTTGCCCTTAGGCTCGTAAAATAAAATGTGTTCATTTTCTTTGTTACCCAAGCCTAGCCAAACTTATAACATGCTCATAACAGCCCACATTTCTCATTAAATCATACATCTTACTACTTATTTTACAAACTTTACAAATAAGTCCTTTTTAACCGTTTTCACTATAAATCACTTGGTAAAAGACGTTAAACACACATCAAACCTCCATAATCTACCATGAAACATCAAAATACATGCATATCATACATGATTCAAATTTCAAACATGAACCCTACTTCAAAAAATGGCTAGAAATAGGTAAATCGGGTTACGAGGGTTTCAAAAATGTAAAGAGTATTAAAAATGGGGCTAGGATGCACTTACTGTAGAGCTTGAAAGTTGAAGAAACCCTAGCTATGGAACCCGTAGAATTTTCAGCACACATGAATAAGATGGACATCAATTTGACTTATTTTTCCCTTTTTATTCTTTTATTAACGAAATGACAAAAATGCCTTTAAGGCATTTCTTTCAAAATTTTCCTATTCATGCCCATTTTTGTCCATAATTATAAAAATTGGGAAAATTGCTATTTAAGGACCTCTAATTAATAATCCATGAAAATTTCATGCTTAAAGCTTCTAGAACTCACATTTTGTGACTTTTGCAATTTAGTCCTAAATGTCAAATTGGACACTTTATCAATAGAATTTCTTCATGAAATTTTCACACAAGCCTGTGATCATATCATAGACCTCATAAAAATCATAAAACAATTATTTCTAATTCAAATTTGTGGTCTCAAAACCACTATTCTGACTAGGCTCTAATTTGGGATGTTACATTTTTGACACTATTTGTTCAGAAATGTCTTCTCAAAATTATTTTTCAGGGTAAAAATAGTTATTTTTGTTAAAAAAACACAATGTTATAATAAAAACTAAACCCTAATTTAATTAATTTTAACCCTAAACCCTAACCCTAATTTAATTTATTTAAAACCCTAGAACCCTAATTTACTTAATCTATTTAAAAACCATAAGCCCTAATTTGATAAATACAAATATTTTAAACCCTAAGTTAATTTATTTAAAACCTTAGAACCCTAATTTAATTAATTTTAACCAAAAATTATAAACCCTAATTTCATTTATTTTAAACCCTAACTTAATTTATTTAAAACCATAGAACCCTAATTTAATTAATTTTAACGAAAAAATATAAATCCTAATTTAATAAACCCCAAACACTAATTTAATTTATTTTAAACCCTAACTTATTTTTTTAAAACCCTAATTTACTCTATTTAAAAAACATAAACCCGAATTTAATAAACCATAAACCCTAATTTAATTTATTTTAAACACTAACTTAATTTATTTAAAATCCTAGAACCCTAATTTACTTAATCTATTTAAAACCATAAACACTAAGCCCTAATTTATTTAAAACCCTAACTTAATTTATTTAAAAACCATTAACCCTAATTTAAATAATTTTTATAAAATAATACTAAATCTTGATTTAGTTTTAAAAACAACTAAAACCCTAACTTGTTTTAACAAAAACCTAAATACTAAACCTTAACTTATTTTACCAAAACCCTAACCCTAAAAACCCTAAAAAAACCATAGGGACTAAATATACAAATATCCCTAACATCTAAAAACATGGAGCAAATCGCTCCCTTGAGGAAGCATTTTTCGCCACATCAGCAAAATGCTTCCACGTAAGCACGTTTTTGGCTGACGTGGCGAAAAATGCTTCCTCAAGGGAGTGATTTTCTGGCTTTTCCCACTAAAACGCGGCCACATAGGTGCGTTTTGTAAAAATCGGCCATTTCCTGTAAATAATGGTATAATTAGCCCATTTTCGTAAATATGCATGGAAAAGGGCCTTTTTAGGTAATTTAGTCCAAGTTGTGTATCAAATAATTGTTCTATATATAAAAGCGTATAAACTTATAAAAAATATATAGTATAAAAAATTATAAGCATATTATAAAAATTTATAAAAATATATTTTTATAATTTATAAGCTTTTATTTATCTAAATACTTTTATAAATTGATATTTTATATATTTTTCAAAATAATAATATAAAAAACTGATATTTTATAATTTTTTAAGAGTATAAAATTATCAAAAACACATCAAGAATGAACATGGACAATCATTTGTCCATCTTTATTCTTAATGTGGAAAAAAATACTTTTTATACTAAATTTAGATACTTATATATATTTGTAACACCCCATACTTGGCCCAATCGTTGGGTTTGAGCTATAGGATGCCACATTCGTTGTCGAAGCAACTATGACCAATTACATTCAAATATCACTATTACATAGTTAATTACAAGTAATATAAGCATTAGATACAATTTATATTCATTCCTGAGTCTTGCATGAGCCTAAGAAAGCTTTATTGCTAACCCAAGGTCGACTTAGGACTAAACTAGAATGTTTTCAAAGTCTGGAGTTGACGTTGTAACTTCGGGGGTTCCTCACTGGATGCCACATACTGACTTGACCTTGTTGTCGCGACCAATGCTAAATGTCGAGGCGTAGCACATGACCTAAATCTCGTCGTGACGACAAAGTTTGATGTCGCGACGTGACATACTATTTCAAAATGTACCAAATGGTTCCAACAAAATCCAATTAAAACAACAATTTCTTCATATTGAATTTTCCAATTCAACCTAATACACCATTCACAAATGTTCAAACCTAGGATATCTCATCATTTAAATCTTTAAATTTCTTAGGAACATTGTATGACATGAACCAGTAACGGTGTCTTACCATTTGAGCTGGAACCAGAATGTATCATCACACACACAAGGAGGGTGTAACATCCGAGAGACATTCCATTTCCACCAAGAGAGCAACTTATTGAAAATCCGCAAGGAGAGATTTGACAACCACCACAAATGGTACGGCCACGCCCCGAGTCACACCTCGCTCGAGCAAAGAGCCTTTAGAGCTGCCTCAAGGTCCTATCACCCGAGCATGAGCCAAGCACTTCAAAGAGGCTATCTTGGCCTTAGTAGATCAAGTGTGCTGTGAGACCTTGGCTGGACACATCGAGAGAGCTTGGACCAACCCTACAAGTTTACCTTGCAACCTTTTGCAAGCTGAACTAAGCTCAAACTTATCTCAATGAGATTAATTCAGCTCAATCCTAGCTTGTTGAGCTTAAATATATTTCTTTAATTTGTGCGTTTAAGGCTGGAATAAATTAATGTCCTTAGTTAAAATTAGTTAATTAGTTTCTGCTTATAGATATGTTCAAATCTGAATCTAATAATCAATGTTAAATGTGTGTTGTTTTAATATATGTTTTAAATGTGTTTTAGCTTAAATACATGTAATTAATATGTCCTAGCTTAAAGCATGCTTTTAATGTGTCCTAACTGCTGCCGAATTAATATGTCATAAGCTAAATTAATTTGTTAACTTAAATGGTGCAACTACATGCATGGGATGGCTTGAATGCAAGTGAGCTGATGGTTTAGCTCTTCCAAGCATCCCTTCGTAAACACCAAGGGCCAAGTGACCTGGTTTTTTCTTTCTCCCAAGCTGACCGTCTAGTTCTCCAAAGCAGCTTTGAAAGCTTTCACATTGCTGGAAATTCTTTTCACATAGAATGACCATTCAGTTATGTGCTTTCACACACAAGGGGCTTCTCAAATTTGGTTTTCACACTTATATGCCCGTTGAAGTGCTCCAAGTTGCCATTAAGCTCATTGACTCTCTAAATAACCAAGGCAGCTTAATTAAAGCTAATTCAATCACAATGGCTGAATTTGTCCAGCCATTTCAGCTCACCATCCACTTCATTAAAATCAAGTTACTTGAAGATATCAAAGGGCTGTCCATTGGTGTCTCCAAAGTTGAAGGGAGCTTCAAGTAAGCTGCTAAGAAATTTCCAAGAAGTTTCAGCTCATTTAAGCTGAAATCAAATGTCTATTTAGTTACCTTAATGTCTATTCGGCTAGCCTAGAAATGTAGCTATAAATATGTACCAATTGAGTTGTATTCCAGACTTTTGCTACTTGAATGAATTCTGAGTTATTTGTGAGTATTTCAACTCTCAAAGTTCGTTCAAGGCTCAGCTTGACTTAGCTACTTAGCTAGTGGCATCAATCTGTTTCTTCTAACTGAACTTATCACTTTTAAAGTGTGGCGCTCACCCTAAATTGATACCTCTGGTTCCTATCTTATTAGATAGTGGGTCAAGGTCCTATTTTTATTCCTAACCCACTGGAATGATGGAAATTTGCAAGTGTACACAATCACAACACGTAATAAAGTGACAAGTAAATGTCGAGTTATCATATCCACAAGGACTGTGAAAAAAATTATTTATGAATGCTATTTAAAACACTTTTGTGAGGAAAAATATTTTGTTTGGAGAGGGTGATTAAAAACTAAGATTTTAAACTAAGTAAACTAAATAAATAAATCTCAAATGCATGATTTCAAAATACGATTTTAATCAAGATGACATAATTGTGTTAGATTAATTACATTTCTTAACTTAGAATTATTAAACTCATGTTTATATTGTTACGAATAAATTCACGACAACTCGGTAATTTGCTAACTTATGAAAATACTCACCTACCAAAATCCATTCATCTCTTGACTATATCCCTATGTCAATTCAACTAATTAAACAAATCTTAATAGGCAAATATGTTATTGCGTATACATACTTATTAAATTGAAATAATCTCTTGTACATATCCCTATGTCAATTCAAACGATTAATTAAATCTAATAAGCACATAAAAAACTATGTGAGGTAGCGAAGTATCCCTACCTTGAAATAGTTTAATCACAATAATCTTGCAAGTTATGCAAGGCAAATGTATCGTCAGATATCATTGCTAATTTAACCCTCAGCTACCTTAGATGATTAAACATGCACTGATTAAGTACTGTGTCCATTAATTACAATTTCAATCCATTTAAATAATTAGTTCATTAGCTACCTCACAGTTGTAATGCAAGAATAACTTAGTCATGATTTTACTTAATCAAGCATCTTACCGAGGCCTATAACAACATAAATACAATTTTAACAATTTAAGAAAATGAAATGCAATCAACCTAACACGAATTAATTCAAGCTAAATTGATTAAATTAACCATTTCAACAACATAAATATATTCATCATAACAACAACAAAAATTAAAGAGATAAGGAACAAGAATCAAATCTAGTGTTTTTCTGTGGTTTGACTAGTTTGCCCGTTCTTCCTTCTCTGTTGTCCTCGTTGACCAAGGCTACTATTATCACTTAATTTCTACTCCAAATGGCTGATGAATGCCCCTTTTCCAAGAGGAGAAATTGGCAAGAGAGCAAGAGAATTTGGAATGGAAAATAAGAGAGAAAGTGGAGAGAAGAGAGAAAAGATGTGAATGCTTAAAGTGTGTTTCAAATGATAAGCTTAAGGGGGTTTTTATAGCTGAAGAGGGTTGCTAAAAATAGCAGCCAAATAGCCCTCCCTCGGTCGGCCACACATGTGACAAGTTTGATGATTTCAAACTTACTAAATTAAGCTTAGGGAAAATCTAGAAAGCCACCATTTGTGGAGGAGTTTGAATGCTATTTGAACAAGTCTTCAAGGGCCTCTTTGCAAGCTAAATAATCAGCCAATAAGCTGATTTGGGTCAGCACATGGGGCAGTTTTGGGCTGTCCATTACTTGGTCGGTTCGATTCACTAGGTTCGGCTCAACTGGACCACTTTTCATAATTTATTAATAATAATTTATTAACCCAAATTAAATTGGATATAAATTAACATTAATTATATTATGAACTAATACACATAATTTTAGACCGCCTTAGGCTGAAAATTAATTCACCTTGATACTTCAAATTGCTTCTCGGTTTTGTGCTTCTAGTAGTGTCTGTTGAGCCATTTTTTGCCCTTTGTACAAATCTGTCGAAAATAACCAAAATTCATCAAAATTAATTATAAAATTAATTAAAATTCAATATGTTCATATTTTAAGTACATTTTAATTATTTTATAAAAATTAATTATTTTCTGACAGGAATTTTATCGAAACTACATGAATTTAAGTTAAAAAGGGCATGAAAAAGTGTATCAATTTTCCTATTTCCACCCACCTTAAGAGTCTTATAAGTCTCGAGTCAACATTCTCCTTTAGTGTTGGTTCATTCTTCACCTTTAAGTTCTATTTCCATCCCATCACCACTATCACTTTATTTCCTTTCTTTTCTTTGTTAACCGAACTATCCTTTTATTTACTTAGCCATTTTTGAACCTACTTTGTTAAACTAAAGTATCTACTTAGCCGAATTCACCCTTTTGTTCCTAATAGAATGGTGCTTCTCATTTTAACGATCGGGCAACTACACGACTCAAACACCTCAATGAGGTCGTGGTCGTATCAGTTAGTATCAGTGCTTGTTAAAATGAGGAGTACGAGCATTTTTGGCTATTCTCAAGTAAGTTAAAAAAATTCAAAAAAAAATTGTGCACAAAAAACATTTGTTCTTATTTAGCATTTTGTAATTTAAAAAAAAAGGAAAAGAATTCGAAATTAAAAAAAAAAAGTGTTTGGAAAGCGTTTGATTGTACCAGGTCCGTCAAATGCTCTCCTGTTTTCATCAACAGCATCTTGCCACACTTTATAACCAAACTTAATTTCTTTCAGCCTATCTTGCACCATCTCACCTACTATCGTAGCAAACCCCTTTGTAGCCAATCCCTAGCCTAAAAGTAAGTCTAAAAGAGTGTTCTACAAAATCACGAAAGGACAAACAAGTGGAAAAAGGCACGAGTGTAGTGAGAGCATTAGAGAGAATAAAAAGTCGTTAAAGAGTGCAAACACGAGTGGGAGTGCCATCTGTTCTTCTTTTCGAGTGAAACTTGAGGATTTGATGTGAGGTTCATTTTATATGTCTAGAAGTCTTGAACACAATATGGCAGAAGGAGGCAGACGTCAATCGGTAAGAAACGTTGCACCCGGAAGAGGTGGAGTACCAGACTTGGCTCAACAAGCCCTTTTGCAAGAGTTCCAATGCATGCTCCAGAATGAGTTGGAATCAATCAACAAGTGCTTGGAACGAGTCGAGGAGAAGGGCCAACGAGAGCAGACTCCCTAAGGTGCACGGAGAGATCGAGGCTGCCCGGAAGTCAACCAAGATAATCTTTATGACCCAAGTGAAGCCGAAAGTGACCAAGGGTCAAACCAAAGTGAAAGATGGAGAGGTCTAAGGAATAGAGGCCTTAGAGAATGAGGGCGAGTGGACGATGACTTGAAAGACATTAAACTCTCCATTCCACCCTTTCAAGACAAATTTGATTTGAAAGCTTACTTAGAATGGGAGAAGAAGATTGAATTGGTTTTTGAATTCCATAACTGTTCCGAGACCAAAAAGGTGAAGTTGGCAGCAATTGAGTTTTTCGACTAAGCCATGATTTGGTGGGACCAACTCACCACGAGTTGGAGAAGGAACGAAAAGTGACTAATATCTACTTAGGCCGTGATGAAGGTGGTGATGCAAAGGGATTTATTCCATCTTACTACCATGGGAACTCTACCAAAAACTCCAAAACCTTACCCAAGGTACGAGAAGTGTTGAAGACTACTTTAAAGAGATGGAAATCGCAATGATCCGTGCTGATGTCCAAGAAGATTGTAAGGCAACAATGGTGCATTTCCTAGTGGGTCTCAATCGAGACATTGCCAATATTTTGGAGCTTCAACACTATGTTGAAGTCGTGGACATGGTGCACATGGCTATCAAGGTAGAAAAACAACTAAAATGAAAAGGCACCATTCGAGGCTATTCCACCACGAGCACATCAAAATAGGGCCAAGGCACTAGCAAAAAAAATCCACCGAGCCATGCCATGGAGCAAATGGTTCCGACCAAGACGAGCAAGCCTGTTGGCGACACTAGCAAAGGCAAAGCGACCTAGTCATTTTCCAATCGAACAAGGGACATCAAGTGTTTCAAGTGCCTATTGCCAACCAATGTCCTAACCGTAGCAATATGGTGGTACGTGCAGACGGGGAAATTGAATCGGAGGAGGAAGATGAAAATGAGCATGATGCCGCTACCGATGAAGAGGAGGGGTTGGAACGTACTGTTGATGGCGAACTCCTCGTCATCGAATGGAATCTAAGTCTTCAAGGTGTGGAAAATGAACAACAAAGAGAGATTATTTTTCATACTCGGTGTCAAGTCAAAGGAAAGGTTTGTTGCGTGATCATCAATGGTGAGAGTTGCACTAATGTGGCTAGCACTCTCATGGTGGAAAAATTGGGGCTACCGACCACCAAGCACCCCAGTCCTTACAAACTCCAATGGCTCAACGATGGAGGGGAGCTAAAGGTGACCAAAAAAGTGCTTGTGATGTTTTCTATTGGAAAGTACTTGGATTAAGTGTTGTGTGATGTTGTGCCAATGCAAGCTGGGCATTTGTTGCTCAGACATCCTTGGCAATTCGATAGACGAGTCATCCATGACCGATATACCAATAGGTATACTTTCAAGCATTTGGGAAAGACCGTAACCTTAGCACCATTAACGTCGAAACAAGTTTACGAGGACCAAGTGAAGTTGAAAAATTCTGTTGAACAAATGAGAGAAAAAGAAAAGAGTAAGAGTACAAAAGAAAAGAAAAACGAGAAAAAGAGAGAAAAAATAAAAAAAGATAGTGAAATGAATTTGAGAAAAGAAACAAATAAAAAAGAAAAAGAGTGTGAGAAATTGAATGTATTTGCAAAAGGAAGTGATGTTCAAAAGGCATTCTTGATGAGACAACCGGTCCTTGTGCTTATATACAAGGAAAATTTGTTTAATATTAACGACTTAACTGGAAATCTCCCTTCTTCTATTGTGTCTCTTTTTCAGGATTTCCAAGATGTTTTTTGAAAGAAGTCCCGAGTGGGTTGCCACCCATTCATGGGATCGAGCATCAAATCGATTTTGTGCCTGGAGCCATTATTACAAATCGACCAGCATACCAGATTAATTTTGAAGAGACCAAAGAACTTTAACGACATGTCAATGAACTTATGGAAAAAGGCTACATCCGAGAGAGCCTTAGCCCATGTGCCGTGCCAGTTTTGTTAGTGCCAAAGAAGGACGGTACTTGGCACATGTGTGTCAACTACTGTGCTATAAACAAAATCACCATCAAGTATAGGCATCCAATACTACACTTAGATGACAGGCTCGACGAGTTAAGTGGTGCCAAGTTGTTTTCAAAAGTGGATCTCAAGAGTGGGTACCATCAGATTCATATGTGAGAAGGTGACGAATGGAAGAATGCATTTAAAACGAAACATGGTTCGTATGAATGGTTGGTCATGCCATTTGGCCTAACCAACACCCCTAGTACTTTTATGAGACTTATGAACTATGTGTTGTGATCATTTATTGGTAAGTTTTGTGTTGTGTACTTTGGTGATATTCTTATCTATAGCAAGTCATTGGATGAGCATGTAATTCATTTAAGTCTATTTTGGAGGTTCTTCGAAAGGAGACCTTATATGCTAATCTTAAAAAGTGCACATTTTGTTCTAAAAAAGTTGTTTTTCTAGGTTTCGTGGTCATCTCAGAAGGACTCAAGGTGGACCAAGAAAAGATTAAGTCTATTCAAGAGTGGTCGAGACCAATGAGTACCAGCCAAGTGAGAAGCTTCCATGGCTTGGCAAGCTTCTATAGGCGCTTTGTACCCTATTTCAGCACTTTGGCCTCACCATTGACAAGCATCATCAAGAAGAATTCAGCTTTCTATTGGGCCGAAGAGCAAGAAAAATCTTTTAATGTTATTAAATATTGTCTTAATAAATCTCCTTTACTTGGACTACCTGATTTTTCTAAAACCTTTGAAATTGAATGTGATGCATCAGGCGTGGGAATCGAGGCTATGTTAACGCAAGACAGAAGGCCTATCACTTACTTTAGCGAAAAGTTGAACGGAGCCATGCTAAACTACCCCATCTTCGACAAAGAGATGTATGTTCTCATTCGAGCTCTCGGGACTTGGCAGCATTATCTGTGGCCGAAGGAGTTCGTGGTTCACTCAGATCATGAGGCATTAAAGCACATCAAAGGCTAGCACAAGTTGAATAAACGGCATGCCAAATGGGTAGAATACTTAGAATCATTTCCCTATGTCATCAAATATAAAAATGGTAAAGATAATATAGTGGCTGATGCACTTTCGAGAAGGTATACACTTTTGTCATATTTAGACTCTAAATTGCTTGGTTTTACGTTCTTGAAAGACTTATATACTTCTGATGATGACTTTGGTGAAATGTTTGCTGCTTGTGAAAATGTGGCTGTTGATAAGTTCTATAGGTACGAAGGTTTCCTCTTTAGGGAAGGTAAGTTGTGTATCCCGAAAAGTTCCATTCGGGACTTGCTAGTTATCGAGGCACATATCAGGGGCCTCATGGACCTCTTTGGCGTGGGAAAAAAATTTGATGATGCTACAAGAGCATTTTTATTGGCCTAGAATGAAACATGATGTCGAATGAGTTTGTGAATGATGTGTGACGTCCAAGAAGGCCAAATACAAGATTAAGCCACAAGGGCTGTACATGCCGCTTCCTATACCCGAAGCGCCTTGGATGGACATATCCATAGACTTTGTCCTTGGATTGCCTAGAACTAAAATAGGGAAGGATGCTATTTATGTTCTTGTTGATCTATTTTTAAAAATGTCTCATTTTATAGCATGTACAAAAACTGATGATGTTGTTCATATTGCTAATCTTTTCTTTAGGGAAATTGTCTGACTGCATGACATCCCGAGAACAATCGTGTCTGATCGAGACATAAAGTTTTTAAGCCATTTTTTGAGATCGTTGTGGAGGAAGCTTGAGACCAAGTTGCTATTTTCAACCACTTGTCACCCTCAAATGGATGGCCAAACAGAGGTGGTCAATTGTGTGCTATCTACCTTGTTGCGAGCCATCATTCAAAAAAAATTGAAGTCATGGAAGGAGTGTTTGCCGCATATTGAATTTGCATATAATCGATCCATTCACTCGACAACTAAATACTCTCCTTTTAAAATAGTTTATGGATTTAATCCTTTGACTCCATTAGACCTAGTGCCTTTACCTAATGATCAACATATTCATATAGATGCGACGGAAAAGGCCGAGTATGTGAAGGAGTTGCACCAAAAGGTACGAACAAACATTGAGGTAAGGACTGAAAGTTATATGCAAAAGGAAAATGAGGGTCGAAAAAGAGTTCTGTTAGAACCCAGTGATTGGGTTTGGGTTCACATGAGAAAGGAAAGATTCCCAGCCCAACAAAGGTCTAAGTTATTATCGAGTGGAGACGGTCCCTTCCAAATTTGGAACAGATCATGAAAATTCCTATCGACTTGACCTACCGGGTGAGTATAATACAAGTGCAAGCTTTAATGTGTTTGACTTATCTCTCTTTGAAGCAAGTTTTGATTTGAGGATAAACCACTTTGAAGAGGGGGGATGGTATGGCCACGCCTCAAATCACACCTAGCTCGAGTAAAGAGCCTTTGGAGCTGCGTCGAGGTCCTATCAGCTGTGCACGAGCCAAGCACTTCAAAGAGGCTATCTTGGCCTTAGTAGATCAAGTGTGGGACGAGACCTTGGCTAGACACATCGAGAGAGCTTGAACCAGACATACAAGTTTACCTTGCAACCTTTTGCAAGCTGAACTCAGTTCAAACTTATCTCAATGAGCTTAATTCAGCCAATCCTAGCTCGTTGAGCTCAAATCTATTTCTTTAATTTATGTATTTAAGGCTGGAATAGATTAATGTCCTTTGTTAAAATTAGTTAATTAGTTTCAGCTTATAAATATGTTCAAATCTGAATCTAATAATTAAGTGTTAAATGTGTCTTGTTTTAATATATGTTTTGCATGTGTCTTAGCTTAAATACATGTTACTAATATGTCCTAGCTTAAAACATGCTTTTAATGTGTCCTAGATGCTGCCGAATTAATGTGTCATAAGCTAAATTAATTTGTTGAATTAATTGGTGCAGCTACATGCATGGGACGGCTTGAATGCAAGTGAGCTGATGGTTTAGCTCTTCCAAGCATCCTTTTGTAAACACCAAGGGCCAAGTGAGCTAATTTTTCCTTTCTCCCAAGCTGACCGTCTAGTTCTCCAAAGCAGCTTTGAAAGCTTTCATATTGCTGGAAATTCTTTTCACATGGAATGACCATTTGGTTATGTGCTTTCACACACAAAGGGCTTCTCAAATTCTTTTTCACACTTATATGCCCGTTGATGTGCCCAAGCTGCCATTATTGACTCTTCAAATAACCAAGGCAGCTTAATTAAATCTAATTCAATCACAATGGCCGAATTTGTCCAGCCATTTTAGCTCACCATCCACTTCATTAAAATCAAGTTACTTGAAGATATCAAAGGGCTGTCCATTGGTGTCTCCAAAGTTGAAGGGAGCTTCAAGGAAGCTGTTAAGAAATTTCCAAGAAGTTTCAGCTCATTTAAGCTGAAATCAAATGTCTATTTAGTTACCTTCATGTCTATTCGGCTAGCCTAGAAATGTAGCTATAAATATGTACCAATTGAGTTGTATTCCAGACTTTTGCTACTTGAATGAATTTTGAGTTATTTGTGAGTATTTCAACTCTCAAAGTTCGTTCAAGACTCAGCTTGACTTATCTACTTAGCTAGTGGCGTCAATCTGTTTCTTCTAACTGAACTTATCACTTTCAAAGTGTGGCGCTCACCCTAAATTGATACCTCTAGTTCCTATCTTCTTAGATAGAGGGTCAAGGTCCTATTTTTATTCCTAACCCACCTTAAGAGTCTTATAGGTCTCAGGTCAACAATCTCCTTTATTGTTGGCTCATTCTTAACCCTTAAGTCCTATTTCCATCGCATCACCACTATCACTTTATTTCTTTTGTTTTCTTTGTTAGCTGAACTATTCTTTTATTTACTTAGCCATTTTTGAACCTACTTTGTTAAACTAAAGTCTCTACTTAGCTAAATTCACCCTTTTGTTCCTAATAGAACGGTGCATCTCATTTTAACGATTGGGCAACTACCCGACTTGAACACCTAAATGAAGCCGCGGTCATATCAACAAATACCCATGTAGAAAATAACTTTGCGTGACTATGAAATGCCCAACTTAGATGTTATTCGAGGAATAATTAATCGCCTTGCAATCAATGTTAACAACTTTGAAATAAAGTCAGGAATGATCCAAATGATACAATCAAAGCTTTAATTTCAAGGGTCAATGAATGAAGATCCAAATCAACATCTTAAGCAGTTTCTAATTATTTGTGATACTTTCAAGTATAACGGGGTATCTAATGAAGCTATCTATCTTCGGTTATTCCCTTTTCTCTCTTATTGACGATGCTTTTATATGGTTAGAGTCGTAGCTGGTAGATTCAATCAACACTTTGGATGACCTAGTGAGCATGTCATACATTAATTTGTCAATTTATAAACAAGCTAATGAGTAGTTAAATGGTTAAGTGCTTCATTAAATTCATAGAGATCTTAGGTCCAATTCCCCTTACTTATATTTTTTTTGATTTTTTTGGCATTTAAAATGGGGTTGGTCAACCCCCTTGCCATCCAACCCATAGTTCCCATGCTTAGGAAAAATCTTCCCTTGTTTACATGGTTAGCTTTCCCTCAATAATCCCAATTTAACTCCCATGATTCCCTTTCCATGCCATTGTCCTCTCAACATACCATTTGGCCTCCCTTACCATAATGTGTCGTCCAATGCACCTAGACAATACTTATACCACTTTTATTATTTTTTTCATTTTGCTCTTCTCCCTTATCTTTGTCTTCCACATTCTTCCTCTCCTTTCTCTCTTGTTCTTTCATTTTCACCACTTAAATAACCTCTTCTCTTCCTTTCTCCTCCACTTTAGCACCACTAAAAGTCACCAAACTGCCACCTCACCACTGTCGTCGTCGACCACCACTAAATTTCTCCATTTTTTCAATCTTTTCTCATGTCTACTTGTTATCGATTTTCTAATCATTCAATTTTAGTATTTTGATCTTAAGAGGGATTTATCCACATCCTATTTTCTAATCCATATTTTTATATATTTTTTATACTCTGCCTAGTTGTGAATCCTCTTCCCTAATCGATTCGTCGTAGGAATTTGTAACAGCCCGATTTAGACTCTAATTGGAATGGTGGTTTTGGGACCAAAAATTCGAGTTAAAAAATATTTAAAAAATATTTTTCGTGTTTATTATGTTTGTGAAATTTTTGTGATTTAATTTTATCGTTTGAGTGTCCGATTTAATAAAAGGACTTAATCGTGTAAATTAAAAACTTGATAGTTAAAAGCATAAGGGCCAAATTGTTAGTGGCTTTCTAAGTTGGAGCTTTCATGTTGTAAATAACCCATTTCAGTTGGTAATGGTCGGTTGTGTCCTTGATTAATACATTTTGATATTAAATAGTAAAGGTTAATAAGGTAAAATAATAATAAGTTAATATATATGATATAATATATGATAATTAAAATAGGTGTTAATATTATTATATCATTGCCGAAACTAAAACAAGAGAGAAAAAGAAAAGAAAACCTAGGTTTGGCGCTTTCAAGCTTGATTCAAGGTAAGTTCTAGCTCAGTTTTTGATAATTTTTACGTTTCTAATATAGTTGCTTCGAGTACTACAAAACCTATGCTTGAATTTTTGATTTTGGTGAATATTTTGAGTTGTGCCATTGTTGAGAGCTTGTGATTTTTGTTATTTGATGATGAAATATGAAAGATATATTTTAGATTAACATGTTTTGTATTGGAATTTTTGATGATTTTGAATAATTAGGACTAAATTGCAAAAATAATAATTTGAGGGACTAAAATGTGAAATAAATGAATTATATGGGCTTGTATGGATATGGGTAGTATTGGGCCTAGCTTGGGTATAGGGAAATTTTGTGTATTTTGTGTTTTATGCTATAGGGACTAAATTGTAAAAAGTGTAAATGTTAGGGGTAAAATGGTAATTTGCCCATTTATGTGTTTTTGGACTAAATTGAATGAAAATATGTTTTGAAAGAGCTTAATTTGAATATGTCTAGATCAAGAACCAAAGAAATCAGATTTGGATCGGGGAAAAACGAAAGTTGTCGACTAGCCGCTCTGTTCCATTTTATATCGTTCGAGGTAAGTTTATAAGCAA
Source organism: Gossypium hirsutum (assembly GCF_007990345.1). NCBI lineage: Eukaryota > Viridiplantae > Streptophyta > Magnoliopsida > Malvales > Malvaceae > Gossypium > Gossypium hirsutum. Next base: position 58,584,217 of record NC_053429.1, on the reverse strand, counting down.
ATAGACGTGTTTAATTGTAGTTAAATGCTAGATACATATGCTGTTATGAAATGTATGAATTTATATTTATTATGGCCAAACATGAAAAGGCTTGACTACTACATTTTCGAATTCGTTTCGACCGAGTTACGACATCTGGAAGCCCCGTATGAACCTTAAGAATAGTTAGGATACATATGTCATGACAGAGGATTTCGGTTTATGTGTGCAAGTAAGACCATGGCATCAATATGTGATTTCGATATATGTGTGCGAGTAAGACCTTGTCAGGGACAGTGGCATCAATATGTGATTACATGTAAGACCACGTCTGGGACGTTGGCATTGTATGATGTGTGTGATTATTCGAGTGTCCTATCCAATTCCGAATGTTTCATCGGACATCGATAAGTGGTGAACAAATATGTAAAATTAGCTAAGTGATCAGGTATGTATTAGCTTGGTACTTAATTGAAATAAGGTAAGTGAGTATTCTGATATTAGTTACAAATATGTGTAACATGAATGAAAAGTATATGTGAATATGACATGTGTATTCGGCCTTGTGAACAAGAAGTATGATTCTTGTTGAAAGGATTTTTATTATGCATATATATATGATTTTGCATATTCGGCCATTTAGTTAATGTATGTATATAAATTTTATCTTGATTTAAGAGCTTACGTATACAAATGTATGTGCATTAGGTTTTATAATGATAATTTGGCTTTTGAAAAATTTAACAATGATTTGATGACTTAACCTTGTGAATATTCGGCCAAGGTAATGGTTATGTGTGCAGGTATATTATTCATGAAACTTGTAAGTTGAGAATAAACTTGACATTGATAATGTAATTTGGTTAGATAAAATGAGTTGATTACATCATCGGTTTGTTTGCTTGCTTATGACTTACTAAGCTTAAATAGCTTATTGTGTGTGTATGTTTGTCTCTGTTTTATAGATTTTGGATTCAAGTTACAAGCTTGGGGATCGTCAGCAAAGCCTATCACACTATCGACCGTCTTCGGTATTTTATAATTTACATTTTGGAACTATGGCATGCATAGGCTGGAATATGTTTTGGAATATTGTACTTTAGTTTTGTATTAAGGCCATGCGAAAATGGCTAAACTTTTTTTGTTAAATTCGGTTATGTTAAGTTCGGTTTATGCTTACTTTGGTTTTATAGTTATGTGCCATGTATGTGTAATGTATGTGTTAGGTACCATGTGCTTTGAGAATAGTTTGCTTGTTATGTCTAAATTCGGTTTTATCTGCTCTTGGTTAAATGTTCATGGGGCTTAATAGTTGATAAATATTGTATATGCCTCATGGATAAATTTGGCCGATTGTTTGGTATGTATTTTATGTTAAATGTGATCATTATTTTAGCTTATGCTATATATATTATATATGTGCAACATTAACAGGTTCGACTATGGTATAATGTATGGAAAACATATATGATTATTTATTAGATTATATAAAATGATTGTATGTGTTAATTTGGTTACAATGGAATTGCTGTATGAGTTAGGTCAAGAATGTTAATAAATAATCAATAATTTCTAAAAGTCTAAATATTGACAAATATTTTGTTATTGAACAAGTAATTTTAGATGTATTAACTAGTATATGTAACAAGTGTATATTAAATAGTGTGAGCATAAAATAGTTAAATTTACTAAGACCAATTGTTTATAATTTAATTATTAAATAGTATGTATATCTTTAATGATGACTCACTTTAAATAGTGTATTTAGAAAAGCATGTTCATTACCATACGAATGCTTTAATATGTATCAAAGTGTAACGCCCCCACGCCCGAGACCATCGCCGGAGTCGAGTATGAGGTGTTACTAAGCTTAGTTTCACATTTTTAGAACTTTGAATTATTGTTTCTACATTCACAGCTTTTAAGCTACTTGCGTCACAGTCACAAGAAAAATCATATCTCGAGTTACGAAACTCGAAATCAAGATCCGTAAATTTTTCCTGAATATAGACTCATATACCTATCTACTAAATTTTTTCTAGAATTTTTGGTTGGGCCAATTAGTACAGTTTATTAGTTAAAGTTACCCCTGTTTCAGGACTCGACTGGTCTGACCTCTGTTTACTACGAACCACATTTCTCTCTGTAAAAAATTCATATGACTATGAGGTTTATTTATCATAAAACTAGACTCAATAAGGATTTTGAGGATATAAAATAAACCACCTAATTATATCTTTACAATTTATGGTGAATTTTTAAAGTAGGAACAGGGGATTCAGAAACTGCTATGACCCTGTTTCACTAAAATTCTAATATCTTATAACATATTATTCCTTTTCTTGTTTCATTTATTTCATGTGAAACTAGACATAATAATATTCAATTTGATATGTATTCCATCACCAAATTCAATTTCTATGATTTTTAATAAATTTTCAAACTCGCATCAGTGTTGCTGCAGTATTCTGTTTATGGCAAATTTCATCCTTTTTATGAGTTTTTTATGCACTAAGTATCTTAATAGTTTTCCTTAACATCAAACATAATCTACACTAACCATTTTCATAATTTATCATTATCAAGCATTTCCTCAACCATTCCACAACCATGCCATAAGATCATTTACACAAAATAGGTATATTGCTATACATGCCATACTTAAATTTACAAGCCATTTACCAAAAGTCTTCCGGATAGTGTGACTGAGCCTTCGACCTATCCCGACTCCTGAGCTGGCTTGTCCAAAACTACAATGAGTAAGAAGGAGGGAGTAAGCATAAATGCTTAGTAAGTTCATATGCAAATAATAAGTAACATAACAAACAGTTATACCAATCAACATTAGCATACATCACTAAAACACATATCACATTTCTGATCATTTTTCATCATCTTATTACCTTATAGTGGTTGTACCAATACTGAACCCGAGGGTTAAATACATACCTGTCCAAAATACCCATTTCACATCACTCACCAATACTTCTCTTTACATCTCGAATATTCCTCCATTGAGTAGAACTTTACCCGTTGAACACATCGGAATATAATTCGGATACATGGATAATTTGCATATAAGTGCCACATATTCAATCAAGCAATCATGTAACCCGCCCATAAGCGAACTCGGACTCAACTCAACGAGCTCGGGCGTTCGCATCCATAAGTGAACTCGGACTCAACTCAACGAGTTCGGATGCCTAGTTACATCTCACGAACTCGGACTCAACTCAACGAGTTCGGACATTCGCATCCATAAGTGAACTCGGATTCAACTCAACGAGTTCGGATGCTCAACCATCCTAGTGACATGTCACTTGTATCCTAATCTATTCCTAAGGTTCAAACGGGCTTTTTCCTCGAACACTTATCCTTGCCGTCTTCCGTAGAATGCCGAAATCAATACTCGGTAACAATTATATTTAACAAGTAGTTCACATAATTTACATATTATTTGAAATTAACCACAAAGCATACATTTCATAATAAAATTTAGCATAACATATAATTAACATCAATAACTTAAAAATAACCATTATGCTACATTATTTACACATGAACTTACCTTGGTACCAAAATACAGAGATTTTGCAATTTAGTCCACAATCTTTTCTTTTCCTCGATTGAGGTCGATTCCACGTCTTTCTTGATCTAAAATAACACATTTAGCTCATTTAATACTCACATTATCAAATTAATCCTTAACTCAAATTTTGGCAAAATTACAATTTTACCCCTAAACTTTTGCATATTTACATTTTTGCCCCTAGGCTCGGGATTAAACTTTATTCCTTATTCTTATGTTTTACAACATGCTGATCACTTTTCTCTTCTATGGCAACATCAAATTCTCACTCTAACATGTACTTGTGACTATTAGGTATTTTTACCGATTAAGCCCTTTTACTCGTTTTTGCTTAAAATCGAGTAGTACAAGTTGTCTAACATAATTTAAAACCCCATATTATATCATAAAACATCAAAATACACAAATTTCACCTATGGGTATTTTTCCAAATATGAACCCTAAGTTGAATTATTGTTAACATAAGCTTTATCGAGTTACCGGGATCTCAAAAACGTAAAAATCATTAAAAACAGGGCTTGGAATCACTTACTATGGAGCTTGGAAGCTTGAAACAAGCCCTAGCTATGGAGAACCCTTGAAATTTCGGCCTAATGAAGAAGATGGACAAAAATTGGCTTTTAATTTTGTTTTTAATTCATTTTAATAACTAAATGACCAAAATACCCTTACTACTAAACTTTCCAAAAATTCCTTCCATGTCCTAATTTTGTCCATGAACTTAAAATTGGTCAAATTGCTATTTAAGACCTCCTCATTAATATTCCAAAACAATTTCATACTAGAAAATTCTAGAATGCAAGTTTTGCAACTTATTCGATTTAGTCCCTACTTTCAATTTAAGCACTTTAGGCATAGAATTTCATCACGAAATTTTCACACAATCATGCAATCATATCATAAACCTCAAAATAATTATAAAATAATTATTTCTATCTCGGATTTGTGGTCACGAAACCACTATTCCGATTAGGCCCTAATTCAGGATATTACACAAAGTGAAAGGCATCCATGTTTAAATGGCACATGACCTAAACCATATAGGTATGTACTTTAAGACGAGTATTATGGCTTGTTAAGTTTTGAGGACGTGATCATGATTCGGTAGCTACATGTATAGATACATAAAATGATATTAGAAATATGTTTAGCCATGTTGATGATAGTTTAAGTCGTGCATATAAATACATTATAGGTACTGTTAGTTGTAAAATTGAAATTGGTTGTGACTTATATGCAAGGTGTATATGGATATATATTCTAAAACAAGAATTGATTGTATTTTAATTATAAATGAGTTTGACTTGAGTGAATATATATATTTTAGTGTTTTAAAGTTTAACTTTGATCGGTAATGCTTTGCAACCCAGTCCGACAACGGATACGGGTTAGGGGTGTTACATTTAGTTGGTATCAGAGCTACGATTTAGTCGATTCTAAGACTAACGTAGCGCATGTGAGTCTAGCTATACATGCCATAATAGATACTGCAATAGTGTGATGACTTCTGACCTTTGAAAATATGTTCTCATATAGTAAATGGATCCTGACAGAGCTGTATCTGATGATGTCGAGAGTGTAGCGCCTGCTTCCGCGCAAGGGACAGCACTAGTTGATTCTCGACCGGTTTCGAGAAACCAGGAAGGAGAGGCTAGACAAGCCTTTTACCAAATGATGAATGACCAGTTTACTCAGTATATCCAGACTAACCCGGCTACACAACAACCTCCACCCCGACTAATCCATCTTCGATGTCTTCTGTACCTCAAGTAAGTGATCTGCGGAGATTATACAAGCCACTTTTCGATAAAATCAGAAAACATGGGGCTGAAGAATCTAAAGCTACTGATGATGATGCTGATCGGGATGAGTTCTGGCTCGACAATACTATCTGTGTGTTTGATGAGCTATCTTGTACCCCAGATGAATGTTTGAGATGTGCTATATCTTTGCTTTGAGACACAGCATATCACTAGTGGAATACCCTAGTATCAGTTGTTCCGAAAGAACGGGTGACCTGGGAATTCTTTCAGACTGAGTTTCATAAGAAGAATATCAACCAGAGATTTATTGACTAGAAGCGAAAAGGATTTCCAGAGTTGAAATAGGGTCAAATGACCGTGACAGAGTATGAGAAGAAATTTGTGAGACTCAATCGGTATGCTCGAGAGTGTGTTTGTAATATCCTGATTTTGGGCCTAGTCGGAATGGTGGTTTTGAGACCACAAATCTGAGATAGAAATAATTATTTTATAATTATTTTGAGGTCTATGATATGACTGCATGATTGTGTGAAAATTTCATGAAGAAATTCTATGCATAAAGTGCTTAATTTGAAATTACGGACTAAATTGAATAAATTGCAAAACTTGTGTTCTAGAAGCATTTTGCAAAAAATTGAATTAGATTATTAATTAGAGGTCCTTAAATAGTAATTGGACCAATTTCTAAAAAACGTTTGGACAAAAATGGGCTTGGAAGGGTAAAAATTTAAAGAACAATAAAAAGGGCATTTTGGTCATTTAGGGGTAAAATGAATTAAAAGACAAATTTTAAAACCAAAATGTGTCCATCTTCAACCCCATGGCCGAATATAGCAATGAGAAACCATGTCTAGGGTTTTTCAAGCTTCCAAGCTCGATTGTAAGTCCGTTCTAGCCTCGTTTTTAATGTTTTTTTACGTTTTTGGAGTCCCGGTAACTTGATTTAGCTTATGCTAGCAATAATTTAACCTAGGGTTTATATTTGGAAAAATACCCATAGGTGAAATTTGTGTATTTTGGTGTTTTATGATAGAATATGAGGTTTTAAATTATGTTAGACAACTTGTGCTACTCAGTTTTAAGTGAAAACGAGAAAAAGGGCTTAATCAGTAAAAATACCTAATAGTCATAAGTACATGTTAGAGTGAGAATTTGATGTTGCCATAGAAGGGAAAAATGATCAGCATGTCATGAAACATAAGAAAATAGGCTGAAGTTTAATTTACGAGCTTTGGGGAAAAAGTGTAAATATGCAAAAGTTTAGGGGCAAAACTGTAATTTTTCCAAAATATGAATTTGGTTCATCCTTTTTCATCCTCTTTTGACCGAAAATTCTAAGGGAGGAGGAAGGAGTTCTTGCTTCATGTTTGGTTTGGAAGAGAATTAGGAGGAAGTTTGGCCATGCATGTAACTAGATTGAGGTATGTTTGATATTATTCTTTGAGATTCATGTATATTTTAAGTTGTAAGTTTGAAATCTACCTAGCCATGGTTCAAACTTTGTTAAATGATGGAGATGATATTCGGCCATGCATGTTACATTCTTGGTTGGTATTTTGATGTTTGATGTTGTGGTGATGAGGCATGAAGATGAGTTAAGATTCGGCCTAGGTGGAGTTTGTGTTAATGCCATTGCATGCTAAATATGAAGCTTGTTAATGATGCATGTGATGGTGGATTGATGATTCTTGAATCTCTTTTTTTTTAGCATTTTTGAGTGAGCACATATGTGCATTGGTTGCTAGATGGGGAAGAATCGGCTAGCAAGTTGTGTGCTAAGGCCGAATATAATTTTTGTAGGTTAATGAGTAATGCATGTGCTAAATTGATGGAAAGGGAGAGGATGCTTTACTAGTGTATAAATGATATAAAGATTTTAGAAATTATTTTTGCTTAGGTGTATGTATGATTAGGTATATTCGGTCATATGAGTAAATATATAGATGATGTTAAATTTGATTATGTATAATGGGCCATATAGGGTACACATTGTGATATTAACTTTGATTCTCCATAATTGATCAAGTGGGTGATTAGTAAGGGTGATTGCCGAATATACTAACATACATATGCATGTGTCATTGGATTGTAAATATTTAGCAAGGCGGTTAAACTAGTTGATTTATTGATTAAGCTCAAGGAGTTAAAGGAGGAGAATCGAGCAAAGGCAAAGAAAAGATCATCGAGTAGCCGAGTTGGAACCATCTTACCCAACACAAGTAAGTCATTAAGCATATCTTTGGTATTGATTTAAAGGATCGTAATACCTATACCATTGTGTTTAATGAGATGAAATGTATACAAATGTATATGTAAGTAGAGATGAAATTTGTCGAATGTAAAAAGGAAGTGAAGCCTATTGAGTGGCTGGTTTTCGGCACTAAGTGTGCGGGTAATAAGTGTTCACGGTCATGAGATTGGCACTAAGTGTGCGGGTTTAAATTGTACAGCACTAAGTGTGCGAGTTTAAAGTACATGGCACTAAGTGTGCGTGGTTGATTATTAAGCACTATGTGTGCGAACCCAATATATATTTTCTATAAATTATTTACATTAAGGGTGCGACCTTACCGAGTCGATTTGGACAGCGGAAAAGGTAAGTGTGCGAACTTGAAATGCATGGCACTAAGTGTGTGAGTTTAAAGTGCATGGCACTAAGTGTGCGCGGTTGATTATTAAGCACTATGTGTGCGAACCCAATATATATTTTCTATAAATTATTTACATGAAGGGTGCGACTTTACTGAGTCAATTTTGGACAGCGGAAAAGGTAAGTGTGCGAACTTGAAATGCATGGCACTAAGTGTGCGCGGTTGATTATTAAGCACTATGTGTGCGAACCCAATATATATTTTCTATAAATTATTTACATGAAGGGTGCGACTTTACCGAGTCAATTTTGGACAGCGGAAAAGGTAAGTACCTTGAGTTCATGGCTAATAGGCGCTATGTTTATATTTGGAGTTGAGCTTGGTAAGTTTTGAACCTATGTGACGATTATAGTTGAAGTCACGTACATAAGGTTCATTGTGGAATAGGTGAAAGTTCGTTTAATTGTATGATTATAACGAAAATAAAATGATGTATGAAAGGCCAATGTAGGACTTGGTATGAGATTGAACCATAGGGTTTAAGGAACTATGGTATAGTTTGGTATGGATGGAGTACTTAACCTCATTTCATTGTTTCCTGTTGTGATAATTTTATTAATGGATGGTTGTGGAATGCTTATGGCTTACTGAGTTATATACACATTCGGTGTTTGCTTGTCAGCTATTCTAGGTTTCTTGGACTCGTCTCTTTTTGCGTGATCGTGCCGTCGTCGAAGTCATCACACCGGCTAGCAAGTTTTCGTACTTTCTTCTTAGTCGGCTTAGGAGAACATTTCGGCATGTATAGGCTATTATGTTGTGTTTGAACTTTGGTATGTAAACTTTTAGCCATGCGAAAATGGCATAAATGTTCGGTTGGGTTTGGTTTCATAACGTTAGGTCGTAAATCTTGATAATTCGACCTTTTTATGCCATATGTCATGGTTGATTATTTTGGTGTTAAATTCATGATATGGCAATAGTGTAGTAGGGGATGTTTGACAATGATTAGCCTTTGGCATGGCTAGTCATGATCATAATTTGTGATATGTATGACGAATTACTAGTTAGATCAAGGAGAAATCACGAAATGGCATAGTTGCTTTCGTAACAGATGCTGGCAGCAGCAGTGACGTGAGATTGAAAAATCACTAAAAATAGTAGGAGGGAATAAATT